>NC_056739.1:1337864534-1338089534 GCF_019279795.1 Protopterus annectens
CTTCATCTCCCAGGCCCATGCTTATACTTATCAAGGGTGTCAGAAATTGTCAGAGATTTGGGACGCATGGCTAGGCTTAAAAATGCACTTGTGGTCGTTAGCCTAGTAAACACCTATGAACCTATATATAAACACATTTATATACGTGTATATATATATATATATAAATATATATCTGTGTACCAAGACAAGAACATACTTACCCTGTTAAAAAATTCAGTAGTGTGATAGTTCATTAAAGTAAGTTTGGTGTTCTCATCTCAGTGAAGTCATCTTCAGGTAAGTCGTCTTTTGATTATTAGAAGTAGACGCATAAGTGCATAAGTGTATATATATATATATATATATATATATATATATATATATATATATAGATATATAGATATATATATAAATATAGATATGAAAATGGAAGCAGTTCATTTTGTTGGCAGAGTTGAACTGCTGTATCACTTTACTGATGGTTGGATTTACCAGTAGTTCATTTCGTCAGCAGATCATTTTCCGGCGTATGTTAGTGTTAGGGACTGTGAGTGTCAGTTTGAGTGTTTACAGATTAGAGTTTGGTTAAGAGTTAGAGTAAGGGCTAGGTAATGGTGTAGATTCTGGGTGCATTTGTGTGACTGTTTGCAGGGGTTTAGAGCACTTTGATAATACCCTTGCTTATCATGGAAGTCCCGTTTGAGGGAACAGCGATGGACATTGTAGGTTCATGTGTAAAACTGCACAAGGGTCATCAGTATATCATGGTGATTACTGATTACACAGCAAAAAATCCTGAGGTAGGAGCTCTAAGAAAAGTCATTGCAACGTCTACAGCAAAGGAAATAGAAAGACTGACTGATGAAGACACCCTATTTGTGTCCAGAGTAATTCGTAAATGTTTCTTTTTTTTTTTTTTAAAGTGAGACAGCTAAGGAAGTCTATATACCACTTAAACAAGTGTGCTAGTTGAGTACTTTTATAAAACTTTCAATTGTTTTTTACAAAAGGCCATGGAAGTGGATGGCAGATACTGGGACCATCTACATCCATATCTGTGCTTTACTGTAACAGAAGTTCCACAAGCTTCAATGAGGTGCACACCATCTGAACTGCTGTATGTCAGACATGCCTGAGGCTTGCAAGATATAGCAAAGAACTACTGGAGGAGGAAAATGCCCCTCTTAAAAATATACTAGAGCTTTTTTCAGACTTGCAGGAGATGTCAGAGCTATAATGTCTATTGTAACACAACTCAGAGAGAGTATAGGAGTCACAACAGAGAGTATATAACAAAAATGTTCATCTCAGAGAATTCAAGAAGATGATAAAGTACTTGTGTTAGTACCCACTGGTAACAAGTTTTTGGGAAACTAGCAAGGACATTTTGAAAGTGCAGAAAAAGCAAGTGAAGTGGATTATACAGTTATACCACATTAGTGTTCTGAAACATTGAAATGTAATTGAAGCTTCTGCAGTAACTATATTTGCAGAAGAGTTAAGGTTCCCCTCATTTCCTAACGTAATATGAGATAAGCCATTATAAATGCCCCAGAATCAAGAAACACATGAATAAAGAAATACTTTCAGAGTAGCTTAGTAGAACCTGTCTAACATAGCACAGCACAACACAGAAACCATACCAGGTAAGATATGAGGTAAATAGCTACCAGGTAAAAGATCACCACAAAGCCTTCTTGTACTGTGCTAAAGATCTCCGAAATAATGTCCAGCACCATGCAGAGCTAATAGTAAGTGATGTCACATAATCAAATCCAGAGGACATAGCCAGTCTACTACAGGACAAATTCATCTCTAACTTGACACTCCTCTCCTCCAATATTCTCAAAATAAATACCTGTATCTACACCACCACCCCCACCCCATCCTCAAAATATCTCCCAAAAACAACTTTTCAAGGCACTGTCTAAAGCTAGCAACACTACGATGGCGGGGCTGGATAACATAATGGGCTGCCTTATGTTCAGCTTGAAACATAACTTATCAGACCCCCTATAGAGACTATTAACCTAAAAACAGAGGTTATGCCAAATGAATGGAGGACATAAACAGTCATTCCTTTGCATAAACATGGGGCTTCAACAGATCTGGGTAACTAGAGGGTCTATATCACTTCATCGAATACATGAATATCGAGCGCTCACCCGAGTGAATATTCATGTACTTGAAGTTTATGAATTTTTTTTGCGGTACAGCAACATACTGTTTAAAGTAGTTTTTTTGTTTGTTTTTTTCTGGTTCAGAGAGCCGGCTTTTGTGAAAGTACACTTTCGATGCAGTGCACTTTCGCTTTAATGGGTCTCAGTGTTTTTTGTTTGAGATTGTGAAATTTCAATCAAGAACCATAGACCCATTTTATATATATATATATATATATATATATATATATATATATATATAAAATATTATATTATGTATTAAATACAATGTTTTTCTGCCTTAACAGCAGTGTACTTCCCTGACTCAGCAGTCAATAAGCCACATGACCCCCTCCACCCCTCGCCTGTGCAAAACCATCAGTTCCAGCCTCTGTAGATGAGCTATAAATCAGAGACAGCCCATCAACATTTAAGTGACTGCAGCCTGGGTGATGGTTGACCTTGAAGATTAAGGATTGGAGTGCAAAATCACATCTGGACAGTTTTTTTTGGATTTCAGTCTTTCTGTCTGAAGAGCCAGTATAAAGAAGCTTGATCCTTTATTAATACAAATATTCTCTTCCTAGCAAATTGCATAATGTTCATCATTGCTAAACTTTCTGTTGATATAACAAACTGGATGCTCATCCCATCTATAATCTGAGACAAGATCATGCCCATGCCAATCTCAGAGGCATGTGTGTGTACTGAGAATTGCATGAAAATATCTGGAGCTACTGGCACTGGCTCTGAGGACACCCTAACTTTCAGCTGCCTAAAGGCTTCTTCTGCCTCAGCTGTAATAAGTTCTTAGGTGATGGCTATGCTGACTGCCTCAAGGGTCCCATGTAAGCCTCACCATCCTTCCCAAATGTATCTAACAGGTTGTGATACCTCTCACTTTGTAAGGATGGGGGGTAGTAGTGATTAAGCATTTACAAGCTTTCTATTTCTAATAGGGACATACATTTAATGACAGGGGATATGCTGATAATATAATTACTGAACTTCTGGGTCCAGCTTCCTCATGGAGGGATAACATAGGAAAACCATATTCCTCACTAACTGATGATAGGAGACATTCTATTAAACAGAAGAAAGATGTTGTTAGATTCCCTACATATTAGACCAGTGATGTGAACATAGTAACCAATGTAATTAAGAAAAATTGGGGTATATTAACTCAGAATACAGAAATTAAGCAAGTGGTAGGGGAGAATCCTAATTTTATTTTTAAGAACAAGAAGTCATTAAAAAGAATGTTTTGCTATCCCAGTGTGGAGGAGGAACATGAAATGAATGCAGGTAAGGGTACGTCACCATGTGGTGAATGTAGTCAATGTACTTATATTAATAAAAACAAATTTATACATCCAGATACTAAGCGAATTTATGAATTTAATACAACAACAAACTGTAACACAAGTAATGTGGTTTATTTAGCAGTCTGCAGCCTATGTTCTGGCTTCTACATAGGTAAAACTAATATGAAGTTAAGGTTTAGAATCAGGGAACACCTACTTCATATTAGGAATGGCACCTTAACAAATTCACTAGCCAAATATATATCACTTGAAGGCATTGATCATAGTTTTACGTTTTTGGTGATTGAGAAAATTAACCCCAGTAATAGAGGAGGTGACATATGCAACTATACTGAGACTTCCAAAACTAGATGGATTATTAGGTTAAGGGCAAATAAAGGGAAGGGACTGAATGATAGAATACCCCTTAATCCAGTGTTGAAGAATAGGAAGTTGTTTAAGTAGGAGTCCCATGTAAAATGTATACTGTTGAAAGTGTTTTATAGTTTGATATACAGTATTATTTATGTTGTCTTTATTAAGACTGTTTTATTAATATTGTTTTGTTTTAGGAGAATATATACATATGAATTGCTACATTGTTATTTTAGTATATGGCTATACTGACTTTTTAATTTAAATTATTTATAGCAAAAGCATCTCTGTAATGAAATGGCTGCTTAATTGATCTTTCACTCTGATTGGTTGAGATGTGTTTAAAAGTGACGAGGGCCAACATATACTTTTATAAGGTCTGATAAAGTGATATGTGTATCATGAAAGTGCTTACCTACTTTTAATGAAGTTTATCTGGATTTCACTTGGGCTCTGACTGGTTTCAACAGTGATAACTTCACAAATTGGTTACTCCATCAAGTTTTTTTGTGGACTTAAGTGCCGGGAGAAAGTCTGCTTCACATGGATGGGAAGCCTGTCCCAGAGAGAGGGTAGTTTCTGAGAAACATACCTGTCCATCCAGCATGTTTTATTATATTGCAGGTGAGGTTTAGGTCCTTAGACTAGGTGTTCAGATGCTATTTGCTTCACTTATGTGCAACAGGTTCATAAGGGTTGGATCAGAAGATTCTTTGAATGCCAAGCATAAATCACCTGTCAGCAGTCTATAGAAGGCTCTGTACAGTGATAAGACTTTGAGGTGATCTCCATAGGACATGTCGTCTACACCATGTATTGTTTTTGTGAGAGGTCACTGTGCGCACTCAAGCTGTTGCATATGCCTGGTTAGGTACATAACAAAGGAGTCACTGAACTCAGTGATTGGTCTAATGAGGGCCAAGTACAACAAGACATCATCTTTGGACCTAGATTCCACACCCTTGCTTATAAGTTGTGCAATGTAAAATAATTTCCCTCATTACATATATATAATGGTCAAAGGCCAAGTCACTGTGTATATGCTTGCCCAAACCCCTGGCCACAGGGTCAACTCTTAGGGGTGCATTATTAATGCAGTAATTTCCAGGGATGGTTGTCTTTCTGAAATGTATTATTATGCATTTTTTGGTAGTAAGTTTTATATTATGACTCCAGTCTTCTTGGAGAACGTTTGTGTCTTTTTGGAGATCCTATGACTGCACCTACCTATATCTGTGACCTTGGTCAGTCAGATGCCTTTGACACTGAACTTGACTACAGAAAACTAGATGCCAAAAAGGAGTGTCACCAGGACTGAACTGTGGGGGACTCTGCTAGTGACTATCTTTGCTGTGGAGCTGGACTTGTCTATCCTGACTTCCTGTGTCCTATCTGTGAGTCAGCTGGCGATCCAACAGGTAAAACTGGAGTTTATACCTAATTTCATGAGTTTGTGTACAATGCCTGAGTGGGGTATTGTACGGAATACTTTGGCCAGGTCAAGCTAGGCAGTATGCACGGTTTTGCCCTTGTAGATTGCTTTGGTGA
This sequence comes from Protopterus annectens, assembly GCF_019279795.1. Taxonomy (NCBI): domain Eukaryota; kingdom Metazoa; phylum Chordata; order Ceratodontiformes; family Protopteridae; genus Protopterus; species Protopterus annectens. The sequence continues at coordinate 1,337,869,903 of NC_056739.1, forward strand.
GCTTCTTGAAGATGTCCACCAAGTTGAATAAGCATGTCCTGTCCTCAACTTACACATCACTCAAGGGGCAAATAGTAGTAACAGAATTAGGAATACATTTATGATAATAGCTATCAAGGCCTAAGAAAATCTTAACCTATTATTTAGTGGTTTGTGTGGGCCAGTTTTGTATTGCATTAATTTTCTTAGCCTTTGGCTTCACTATCCCTTGGCCTTCTGTATAACCCAAATAGTGAACTTTGGCAATGTCTAACTAGCACTAACATGTTAACAGTGAGCCTAGCTGGTGACGAGAATCTAACATTAACTGAACATCAGAAAATTGGCTTTTCTAATCCTCTGAAAGTATTGACCCATCATCCAGGAAGTCTGTTACACATAAGGTAGTGGGGGTCTTAGAATTGTATTCATCAGCTGCTGGAGTGTTTCAGGTGTTTCATGGAGACCACAAGGCAAAACTCTGTACTGAAAGAGTCCATCAGGACTGGAAAATGTATTTTTCCTTGGCTTCTGAGGCTAGCGGAATTTGCCAATAGACCTTTATTTAGGTCTAAATTGGACAACAACCTGCCTTAGTCAATGTTTCAGTTAGTTCATTCATTCATAGCATGGGATATAAATCAAATTTAGATATGCTGTTTAGTTTTCTGAAGTTGTTAAAAGACCTTATAGGTTCATCAGGCAGTGGAACCAGTACAAAGAGGCTGTTCCATACTTCTTGTGATTCTTCTATGACCCCCAAATTTGAGCATTTTCTGTACCTCTCCTTTAACTAGTTGGCATTTTGGTTCTGATGTTTGGTACAATTTCATAGGTTTATAGGTACTTACTAGGCTATTGATCTATGAGGACCTTGAGAAGCCTAGTCCTAAATTCCCATGGTAATTACTAGTCCTTATATTTATTTATTATTTTTATTTTTATTTTATTTTTGTTAACCGGGAAAGTCCGACTGGACACAGGTCCATTTTCAGCGGAGGCCCGGGGTAAAAGCTCCATGATACAATACAATATTAGATTAAAACAGTACAAAGCAATTCTTAACATTTATAAGTAGTACAGAGGACCATTTACATGGCATGTGATAACTCTACTAGAATATACAGTCAGTACTCTAGTAGAATATACAATTAGTACAAATAATACAAATATATATATTTTTTTTTCTTTTTGTAGGAATATTAGTAAATATAAAGTTGTAATACATTTATGCTTTAGTATAACCGAGAAGTAAATAAATGCCCATAGTGGCATAAAATAGGGTAAAGGTATAGGTAGGATGAGAGTAAGATAAGCTCTGTTAGGTATTGTGTTAGTCTGGAAACGGATTAGAGTGTTTTTCAGGTAAGGGATATAGTACAGAACAGTACAAGTGTTGGAATGTTTACTGCTTTTAGATTGATGAAATGTTAGGATGAATCTGTGGGATAGCAGTAGAGCTCAGTAAAGGAAAATGTTGTAGTGTAGCATAGTCCTTGCAACTGAGCATAGATGTTGCTACCCTGGGGTATAGCAAGAGCAGAGCCAGATATTAGAATAGTAGGATTTAAAGAGGTGTTTGAAATGGGTGCAAAAAGTAGTGCTGGTTATATTGTTTGGGAGTGAGTTCCAGGTTTGTGCTGTTGTGCAGGCAAAGAGAGATTTACCTGCTTCATTTTTATGTCTAATTACTTGAATGAGATTTTGGTTGCTAGATCTCAGGGTTCTAGTGGTGGTGTAGGGCTTAATTAGTTGTTGGAGGGCAGGAGTTTTTTCAGGGTATATTTTGCAATAGGAATATTCAAATAGGGTCCAAATAATATGTTTCTGTTATCCATGATGGCTTGTGATGATAAACTGAGTTTAATTTACAATTACTTATCCACTAGTCCAAATTATGCTTGAGTAGATTAAGAGATGTACTTTGCTTTATACAGAGTGAAAGACAGTTCCACAGAATCGGTAGTCTCAGTAATACACACCTCTCTCTCCAGTATGTTTTTTTAATTTTGCAAAACAGAGTGATATTCTTAAGTGGGTGTTTAGGATGCCACTGGACTTGTGAATGTGCAATAGGTCAGACAAAATAAGATGTGTTCAGATTCTGTATGCATAGCAGGGGTCACTGCTCAACAACCTGTATGATACTGAGAAGAGAGACAAGGCTTTGAGTAGGCCTGCATAGCTTTACAATTTAAGTCTTTGATTTTTTATTTTTTTTTTTGTAAAAAGCATTGTGGTCATTCTAGCTGTGACAAGTGTTTGTACAAATACATATTGATATGGGTATTATACTCAATGTGATGATCAGTCCATCGAGTGCCAAGTACAGTGGAACGATTACATCCATGGATCTAGACACTATACCTATAGATATAAGCTGTGTGATGGAAAAGGACCTCCTTACAATACTGGATACATGCTGATCAAATGACTGTTCACTGTCAGTACAGGTTTTCAGAGCTCTAATACGGGATCAATTTTTTTGGGTGGGTAATCATTGTGATAGTTACAAGAGGGAGTCATGCTTGCCAAAAGATGCAAATATACATTTCTTGGCCCTTAGTTTTAGTCAATGGTTTTGACATCAACTATTTATTTGCGACAAACCCTGTTGTAGGATCCTGATGTCCTCTGGGGAGTTTATGATGACTGGTCAGCCATAAACTCCTGCCAATATCTCTGACCTCTGAAAAGTAAATTCCAAAGAAGAGTGGCCCAAGGACTAAGATCTGGGGCATTCTGCTTATGACAGGTCTTTTGGAGGAGGTAAAGCTGCCCATCCTTACTTCCTGGGCTCTATTTGTCAGCCAGTTTGCTACACAAGTTACACAAAGGTTAACATTTAGCTGGGAAAATTTATCTATGAGTGTGGGATGGTTTTAAACATCTTTGCAAAGTCCTGATATGCAGTATCCACTGATATGCCCTCATCCATTGTGTCAGTGACTTCTTTGAAGATTAAGTAGGCAGGACAAGTCCTTGATGAATCTGAACTACGTTGAGTCAAGACTCTGTAGGTTACCTATATGCCTATTTATTAGTTCTATAATCATCCTTTCCATAGCCTTACAGATGAGACTGCTCAGGCTTATAGGTCTATAATTAGTGTCTATATCACTTCATCGAATACACGAACATCAAACATCACATGAGCGAATATTCACGTATTTGAAAACTGGATTACCCCCTATTTAAATATACTAACACTGAGATCACACTATAGTGGGGAAAGGATATATTTCCTTATCCCCACTGTAATGTGCTTCAGAGAACCGGCTTTTGCGAAAGTAAACTTTCGATTTAATGCACTTTCACGTAAATGGGTTTGATCTTCTGGTTGTTGAGAAAGTGGGTTTTTGACAATCAGAAGTAGACCCATAATATATAAATATATATATATATATATATATATATATATATATATATATATAGGGTCTATGTTAAATGTTCAAACATTCAAAATGTCGAACATTACATGGTTGATACCAAAGGTTCGACATTTGGATGTTCAAACATCAAATAAAAAAAAAGAAAAAAAACACTATAACAGCGTAGATAGGGAGCAGGCCCCCCTGCACCCACCACGTGGGGGGCAAGCCACCCACACTCCCCTACTTATATATACCAACTCCGAGACCGCACTTCAGTGCAGAAAAGGGAAATTCTCCCTATCTGCACTGTACGGTGCCATTGAAAGTCAATTTTCAAACATTTAAAATTTCGAACGTTTGGTCTCGACTATGTAATGTTCGAAATGTTGAGCGTTCAAAGATTTGTCAGGTACCCTATATATATATATATATATATATATATATATATATATATATATATATATATAAAAGGGTTTATCAGAGAGTCTGTAGTAGGCAGGCAAACTATTAATGTAGCAACTGATAGGCAACAGCTGCCTGGTACACCTGATCTGACCCCGAGGCTCTGATTCCAAAGGAAAAGTTGTAATAACTTAATTTTTCAATCAGCAGTACAGTACAAGTGTAATCATTACAAAATAAATATTAACTCTGCAGATGAGTTGTAAACCTCCTGTTAAAATAATTGCTAGATAATATTTAGTGCTTCCATTTCCCATTAGAGTTTCTTAAAAGTAAAGTTTTGGCATGACACAAATTATCACGGAACCAGATGTTGAAGGAACTCTCCATTGTAGGGGACATATAACTAAACATTTTTTTAGCTACCCTACATTATATTTACATGATCATGTATGCAGATATTAAGTATGAAGATATGAACTTGTTTGATATGGAAACAAGGTGATGTGGCTCATACTATATGTTTAATTTTGCCTTAAAACATTTCATTGTCTTACAATTTGATTTTAATACATTTTTTTTGCAAAAAATCAAGATAGAATTAGGTCTTCAGTAATACAGGCAGTTAATAAACCGTAGGTGTACAGAAGAGAAAAATCTGTTTGGAGTAGCATTTTTATATGCTGTCACACTACACCAGACATGTTAATGCTTTCTCTACAGTAAAAGTGCTAACAGCAGAGAGTTGTTAGTGTGCCCTAAGGGATGGGAAAAGGACCTGGAGTTGGCTGTTTGACTGAAATTATGCTTTGTGCTACGGTTATTAATCATACAATGTGCTCTGTATGATATAAGATCAGCCTTCACTTCCACGAAACAGCAGATATTCATTATTAAGTGAAAGCTTCTATCATTTATTTGTATGGAGTAAAAAGTGTTTGTGAGTATTTTAGTAACCTTTTACAACATGTAAAGTTAAGGTAGCACAAGAGCTTCAGTACATTAATGTTATGTAAGGTAAACCACAATGCATAAGAATTAGTGCATGCTAATGTCTCAAAACAGTTTTAACACAAGTGACTCGAGTGGTCTAACCTACTTAGGTTCTAAAGGTGTTTCCGAGGTCTCATTCTTGGGCCCACTATTTATTTTCTATATTCATAAACCACCTTCCCAGTGATCCCCTTCAAACCACAGTTGGTCTTTACACAGATGATATACTACTCACTCCATCACACAAACATGCTACTAACCTTGAAAAATGGCTTCAAGCAGACTGTGGCCTTATCTTGAACGGATATAATAAACAAGCTTTAGCAAATCCAACATCATGCAATTTGCAACCAAGAAGAAACTCAAGCTAATCAGTATTTCTGCATTTTCAGTTCGGGGTCCCTGAGGTAATCCTCTGCCAGTTGCTGTAATACAAACATGCCTTAGTATTGCGATTGATCATACCCTAACATTTCAACCACATATTGAGATCCAGTCACAGAAAGCATTACAACTGAAAACTAACTATAAATTATCAAACCTACTCTCCCCTGAAGCCAGAAAAACTGCAGTAATTAATGCTGTTCTACCTAGACTTAGCACCAAACACCAGTTTACTGCTGAGGATCGGAACATCATTGTTTAACTATACAGAAAACCAGAGGTATATTCAGGGTGGGGTGAAGGGGCAGCCACTCTGGGTGCAAGGTTTTTGGGAGACACAATTGAGAGGTGCCAACAAATCAGTTAGGGCAGTACCAAAATTAATTTCTATAATGGCATTTCTGAATGCTGGTACAGAAATGAAGTCTGACACTAATTTTACTGTCAAGACTGAAGCTCTTTAGCAGTTTGCGTGCGCCATAATTTTACTACACTTCTTAAAAGTAGGAGTTTTTTCTTAGTCCTGAAGTGGGACCTTTTTTATCTTCTGCTCTACAGAAGAAATGGATTTGGCCCACTTTTCTTAGATCAGGAGTGCCAGATCAGGAAGAATGGACTCCTTTTCTATTATTTTTTTCAGAAAGCAATACTGCCCTACTCTGCTTAGTGAACTCAAGATTCATTATAATGAATATATTCTTTGAAGCCATAATATAGCATACCTCTCCAAAGACCACCATATCACTTAATTACAGGTAAAAGTGCATTCTCTAAGTCCACCTTTGCTACATGGAACATACTGCCAAATGAGCTAAGCCAATAACCTCCTCCAAAAATGCAACCTTCTCAGGAAACACCTTCAGGCAACTAGCATGCAACTGCTTCATAGATCATGGCAGGTACATACAATGTATTGGGATCACATATGACACATACCAAAATCAGTTATGTGCTACATATAATTACACTACATTGTTAGACTTAGCTATAGCATATTACTTCTTAAGTAGTATTTCATTTAAATAAATTAGCCCCTCGGTGTTGTATTCTCATTTTCTTACCCTAAAATATTGCAATGATACATACCAATTCCTTTCAATTTATCACAAGTGAATCTAAGTATATGTATTATCTTGTCTATTAGCACACAATTATATCTTATTTTCTGTATGCTATTTCTGTTATCTGTTCTTGTAAATTACGGTTTGTCTTGTACATAATAATAATTATATTTTGCTTGTATAACTGAAATGCATTGTAGCACTTTCATTGTCTTTAGACCTGAGAAATGGCTGAAAAGAATCATTAGACTAGCACATTCTTCAGGTTAACAAACTTAGTAAATAAATATGGATCTGGAATAATAGCTTCAAACGACATTTCATCTGTCACTATAATAATGTGAACTTAAAGGCTTATTTGGAGTCTAAGTACAGCACAAAAGGTTCAGAATAAAAGGAATTACATATCAGACCAATAAATATATTTGTAAAAGACTATGCACATACTAGATACATAGTTTGTGTGTGTGTGTGTGTGTGTGTGTGTGTGTGTGTGTGTGTGTGTGTGTGTGTGTGTGTGTGTGTAAAGTAGTAAAGTGATTTATGGCTCAGGAGCTCTGGTGCAAGTATGATAAATTTTAACATCCATCAGACTTTAAAGTCCTATTCAAATATTTTAGAATTGTATTTGAATGTTACAGTTTGACAGTGCAGTGTTTTTGCTATCTGAAACAAAACCACTGCCACAGAAATGCATTTTGAGCAACCAAAAATTGCCACTGCTAAGAAAAATAATCTTCTGTCTTATTTTGCGCTGCAAAGAAAGATATTAAAAAGACATTTTTTGATAATTAAGAAAAGAAAGTGATGAAAAAGATTATGAAAACCATCACATAAATAATTATTTTCATTTTAATGATCTTTGTTTTAAAATTGCTGTTTTTAGCATTAATCATTAATTTTGCATGCAGCTCTTAACACTTCTGAAACTCTTAGTGAGAAATAATACCTTAAGTTAATTTTAACCTTTTTCTTTCAGATCTTCAGAACCATATAACTTTGTCCTAAAGCAGTACTTTTCTAGCTATGTTTAGTGTGATACATCAATTTAACCACTAGAGGGGAGGCGAGGTTAACAAATAAAAGGTAGGACTACGTGCTAAATTTCATCAGCTGAAACAATTTCTTAAGTCCTGTTTGTTACATATTTTTGTTGTTATTGGTAATACTGCCAAAATTCTGAAAAGGAAATGATTAGGAATATCTTGTCTACCATAGCTGTTGAAATTGTATAGTTTGCATGTTCAAAACAGTGCTTATTTCACATGATGCATTTTTAAAATTTTTTTAAAGTTAAAGTTAGGAAAATTGGAGACAGACATCTCCATATTGTTACCCTTTTAGCACCCCTGCTGGATCTTATGCCTTAATAATTTGAAGATGTCTAGAAGAGGTTTGTTGCAAGTAATCTTTTGCATTCATATCCATCTTACATTCTCACACATGCATATAAACACACACACACACACACACACACACACACACACACACACACGCACGCACGCACACACACACACACACACACACACACACACACACACACACACACACACACACACACGTGAGTCTGCATATAACAGTCACACAGATAAACCATTCAATAACACCTGGAACAAACATTCAGCCAACCTTGAGTCTTTACTGTGTAATACCCTAAATATCCTGTAGTGGAATCCCATGGGATATAGGCAAATGACTCCTTAAGGACATACAGTGTTTCGGCTACATGACTTTTGAATACACATTACTTTTTTCTTTTTAAATCTTTATGAGTACAGTTAGGCTAATAAACCAAACCCCATTAACTGTTGGCATATATGTTTAGTGACCACATCAATACAGTATAAGTGGATTGCATGGCTATTCTTAAACAGAGTTTAAAATAAGCCCAATGTCCATCAATATATCCCAAACAACATTCAAACCAAAAGGTAAAAAGGTCAAACAGACAAACCATTCAGTAAAAAGTGTAACAAAAACCCAGTCAGGATAGAGTCTTCACTGTGAAATATCTTAAACCACATGTAGTAGAGGCCCATGGGATATGTGCCATTATACAATGACTGGCCAGTAACATCGTAAAACGAGCACGCTGATTGGCCAGCCCAACAAGCGTGCCCATTGAGAATATACAATGGGAAAAGATCCAATCACCCGGACTTTTTTCTGTTGATATAATCTTTAATTTTAAAAGTTTAAAAAAAAAAAAGCGTAGCAATGGAAATCTTCTTTTCTCCATTGCTTACTTTCCCGAGCACTGATGTACTGGGTATGCGTGGGAACGCAAGTTCCAAACGCATGCACAGTACATCAGCAATGGCAATGCAGAGCTGTCCAGTGGCGAAAGAACAGCACGGCGCCATTATACAAGGACATTATTTAAGAAAAGATTTTTTTTCTTTAATAATGTCATTGTATAATAGCAATAACCCACTTCTGGGTGTGGGTAATGCTAGATTTACCCACGGTTGTCTTTGTTTGGTCACCTGGGCTTCACCCTCGTGACCAAACCACACCAACCCATGGGTAAATCCAGCATTACCACACCCAGGCATGGGTTATTGCTTAAATGACCATTAAGAGTATGCTGTTTCAGCTATATGGCTTCTGAATGCCCATGACTTTTTACTTTTTAAATCTTGATGGGTACATTCCAGGCAATAAAGACAAACCCACTAGCTGTATAAATGCTTGTCTCAGCTTTTTATTGATCTCTTCAATACAGCATACTTGGATTGTTAGGCTGTACTTAAGAAACACAGAAGCTACGAGGCAATATAACAATGATGAGGCACCTTTTCGCCTTCTAATACATAGAAAAGTTGTGTGCAGTATATAATATGCAAATGATAGTAATGTGATTTTGAAGAATCCTACCTGGAGCATGTTAAGACAGGTATGTTGCATTTGTTCATAGAGCCAGGATTAGAAAATCTTACAGCTTTCTGTGCTTATACTGATCTGCATCCCCATATTTATAAGGATTGTAGGTCTTATTTGGATTGTGAACTTCAGCATCAATTTTTTGCATGCTATTCTTAAAACTAAATCCAGGCTTAAAACATTATTTAAACCACATGGGATGCTTTCATTTTGTAGACTACTTTCCTCTTTTTGTCTGATTGCATGGAATACAGTCTTGGTATTAGATTACAATGAAAGTGTTCTTGTTTTATTTTAATGCTGAGGTATAATTATTTCAACACACTTAAGAATATTAGAAGGAAAACAGTGCACAGGGAAGGAGCTATGATAATGAACCAAATGACCCAGATTTGAGCAGTAGCTCCAGAAGTAGTGCAGCTAGCCAAAAACAAACAAGAATAATGAGGTTAAGCCTGATCACTAAATAAAACCTTGTATTCCAGCGTGGAAACGAGAAGCAGCAGTAACAAGGATGTATCCTGAATATCTTTATTGCTACAGTACTGATAATTATGATTAAAACAACTAGATCACCTTCAAAGTTAAAAACTCCTTTTTCAGCAATACTTGATATTAGGCCCGATTACACCTTTGTTGATGGTGGTGGGAATGGGAGGCATAGATCCTTGCATTGCATCTCTTCTTTAGACTATGGACCCATTGGGATATATATGGTGTACGGGAAAGGTGGGGTAGTTTGGGGAGTCCATAGTACTGGCCTAATGACTCCCTTTACAGCACCCAATTGACTCATTCCTCCATCTTGTGAGAGTTATCTGGCCCATCCATTCCCTGGTGGAATCCAAAGCTGGGTTTTAGAGAACAAACCTGTCTTCAATTCATGCAGGCTATCCTATTGCTTTCCCCTTTGGCAGTCTGTGAGGTCTGCCTAAACTGCTTCAGAATCTGCAAAAGCATTTCTGTGCAACCTCCAAATTTAATTTCTCCAAGTATTTTGGGTTTCTAATACCATAACAGGAATGGACCCCATTCCTAACTCAAAGTATGATTAAAGTTCATGAAATTAGTATTGTTTCAATTTTTGATATTAGCCAGAAGTACTCTTCGCAGCACCTGCAATGTATCCAGTAATGACTCCTTCTGCAATTCCTACAAAGTTACATGTACTGGTAACATATCTAAGTATGATTGTAAATTCTTTTTTATAGGACCCATTGCTCTTACTACTACTGAAACTGTCTGGGTATCTTTCTTCCACATGGCCCTCATTTCCACCTGCAAATTCTGGTATTTTATGACTTTGTGTCTCTCTGTACATAAGACACTGTAGTTTATGCATGTAGCTGTACGTAAGACACTGTAGTATATGCATGTAGCAATTTTTATGATCAATACTACTTTTGTTTCTTTTCATGTGCTACTATATCTGGATTTCTCTTGTCTATTTTTGAACCGTTGGTAATGGATGAGCCCATATGATATAAACATCATAATTTTTTTATGAAGCTTTGTGGCTCATGTTTCCAGTGTTTTTCAGCTACTTCATTATAATATTTGCACAATCCCCAATGAAGAGTCTTGCCATATTATTATGCCTTTCAGTATACAGTCCTTCTGCCATTAGTATATCACAACCCGCAACAAGATGTGCAATTGTTTCCAGTTCTGTTTAACAAAACCTACATTTGTCCGTTTCTCCCGCATGTTCAATGGACTTTGTAAACCAATGTGTATGTAGTCTGCTATCTTGGGTTGCCAATATTAACCTGTTGTCTTTTTGTTTAAATTCTCTTTTCCTTAACCATTCCTGCATTCAGTCCTGATCAGCATGAGGTTATTCCAAGAGTTTTCTATACTTGCAAGTATATTTATTCATTTTCCACATTTCTTGCCTTCTCATCTGGTCCTTCACCTTATATTCTTTCTTTTGTTTTTTTAGCACATTCATTTGCTTACTAATTTTTATCTACTTCTTGACACCGATATGCTTCTGCTAAACTAAGCAGGAAGTCATCTTAGACTTATTCTCCTCATGTTTCAAAATTTTCACTACCTTTGGGTCTCATGAGTTCAGCAGATATGTATGCAGTCTCATGATTGCAGATCTATACATGTAATCAATTTTGAGAAGACCCATACCTCATTCAGAATGGGGAATATATAATCTTGGTATGCACTGACTTATAAATAAGTTGATGAGCATGAGACATCCTTCTTGTTTTCCTGTCCAACCTCTCTAACAACTTTTTGGGCCAGTCAATCACTCCAAAACTGTAAGTTAGGACAGGAAGAGCAGAGTGTTATATAGCGTGGACTTTGTTCCTAGATGTCAATGTCATTTTCAGTATTAATTTTCGTCTTTGAAAATATTCCTAAGTTTTATTTGCATTTGTTCATGTTTTATTGTTGGCCCTTCATCAGTTCCCAAATACTTATACACTCCCTTTCACTCAAGTTTTTTTATACCACATTCCTGTCCCAAACTGATGGAAGTTGTGAAGGCTTTACACTTTGTTGTTTTCTGAGAGCCAAATTGTAACCAATAATTAATCTGTTAAGTAGACAGCTGAATGGGTTAAGGGCAAGACAAAAGCACAGCAGTGACAGAGAGTCAGTCTGGAATATCCCCTTTGAATTTTTATCCTTGGAATAATAATTTGTCCTTCATCATGGCTTAACTCCAGAGGGGTTTGCCACTGTATCATGGCAGCTGCAATGTAATCAATCAATGTAGGGTGCATCGTATACATTTTTAGGCACCCTTTTATTCATGAATGTGGGATACTGTCAAATTTTTCTTGTAGTCTATCCATGACATACTTAGATTCTTCCCTTTTTGCAGATCTCCATTGTGACTTTATTTAACAGCAAACGATCCTTTGTTCCATATGACTTTCTTTTATCACCCTTTTGTTCTATTGCCATGACTGAGTTTTCTTGTAAATGACTATAAACTTTATATGTTGTCATAAGCCAAGTTATTGGTCTATAGTTTTTAGGATAGCTTGTAGGGTCACCCTTAACTAGGAGTATTGTTTTTCTCGTTGTGATACAGGCTGGTGTCTGTTCTTTGTGTGCATATAAATAGTTCTTACTCATGGCTAAATTCATCATGTAAAGATGTTCATTCTTTTAGCCAGAAGTTATGTACTGCATCTGGACCTGGGGGTTTCCGGTTAGCAGCTTTTCTTAACTTTGTTTCAATCTAATTGGCTGTTACTTCATCTCATTTCATATCATGTATATTTGAACTTCTTATTCTTTCTTTTACTTCTTCTACCCATTCAGAATCTTTGTTATATTCCACAGGATCATCATATATATTTCTCCAAAACTCCAAAATGTATCTATGTCTTCTTTTTTGGTGGTGTTTCAATACCTTTTTGCATTTGTTTCCAAATTCTCTATAATATTTTCTGGGTCATCAATAAATTGCTTTTTTTTGTACTTTTCCTTTATATTTTTCCACATATCTTCTAAATTTTTTCTGTGTGTGCTGATATTTTTAGTTTATTATTTGTGATAGTGCACAATAGATCCTCCAACCAAGGGGCACTCCTCATCTTCTTCAAGCTGCTGGTGACAGAATTATATTTCTGCAGCCATCACCAATGAAGTCAGTCAATATGCATCCCCTCTGAAGTTGGGTGATCTGGTATTGAACATTCATTCCCATCCTTTCCCTACTCAGTTGCTCTAGTAGAGGTGGATATTGAGCAGAGGGTCACATCACTTCCATAAGCAAGGGGCACATACTCACTATATCCATTGTGTATTTGTCTTTCAGGTCTGCACAAGTGCACACATAGGTATTCCTAACTCATTACATCCGAGTGACGTCTCCAGGTGCATCTGCAGTTAACTACTGATACCTCTAGGCATCAAATTATTCCTTGTTCATATTTGAATAATAATTCCAAAATCATGCTATCTACAAAGTTTTAAAAGATGTCATCTTAAAGCTTACACAACGGCAAATGCAACTGCATTAGTATTTGACCTCTGGCAAGTGCAGGTAAATAGATATTAACTGCTGTTTTATGATATTAATTTATATAAATATAATTTTCACATTTTTAAATATCTCAACAACCAAGTAACACAGACAGAACTCCTTAGCCTCATATGAAAGCTCTTGGCTAGTTAAATAAAATGCTGCTGACAGTATGTATTGAGTGATTGCTGAGATATTGTAAGTTGTTTACAAAATAGTACAAATGTAATAGTTACTGTGTTTACTGTGACTTATAAACATCAGCTTAAGACCTAGAACCTAAATAATTCTACCACTATAAAAATAAATTGTGCTGAATAGTTTGCCATTTACACTTCTTTCATAAGCCCTTTGGTTCCAGATGTATGAGCATTTGTTTGAAATGTGAGGACATAATTTGATTCTTTCAAAAGGCTTAGGCTCCACCCATTGAAAGTTACAGTGCAAACTTCCTGAGCTCCATTGGAGTGAATGAGTTAATAATAAAAATTGGATCTATATCATAACTACAAAAGCTAAATAGTTCGAATGCCACATGTACGAACTGTAAACGCCGAAAGCTGAGAATGTCGAAAGCTGTAAATGCCGAATTTTTAAAATCGAATTGCAATGGTTGGCCAGTTCATCATCCGTAAGCCTGTAACAGCGGAATACTAATCATAATGTATTGCACCATGCAATTCATACTTACTGCATAACAACACTGCACAATAGCAGTAAACATAATACTACAAAATAGGCTGCAATAGACTGATAAACTAAGTAAATTAAAGTATGCAGCAATATCTAACTTAAAGTAATGATGTAATATACCCTGCACTGAAACCATATAAAAGTAAATACTCCATGGAGTTCAGACACTGGCGCCCTGCACTTTTACTAAACAACTAAGAGTATTTGAAGAAAATGCAGCACTATTACATATATATGTGCTTTGTGTACAGCAAACAGATATGTGCTTACTACTCCGATATATATATATCAGCATAACAAAAGGAAATTACCAATATCAAAGAAAGTATTCAGATATTACACTACATATTGACAGTGGGTAAAGACTGCTCTATCTTGCTAATGTAAACGTCTCACACTTTTAGTATCATTGCTACAGTATTCAAAAGTTCATTGGTGGTGTAGTTTGCTCTATTATCTAAGACTGTTCACGTTATACTGGTAGCACGAGGCCAACTAAAACTATTCGGAAACTCTCACTTCGAGAATATCAAAGATCGACATTCTCAGATTTCGGCGTTTACAGGTCATACATGTGGCGTTTGAAATATTTAGCTTTTGTAGTTATGATATAGACCCTAAAAATTTCATGATGATTGCTTGGATGATGGTGGTACATTGATTGGTTCTCAGCTATGACAAATGAATGGGCATGATTATTGTAACAGTCTAACAGCTGCCAGGCAACTGAATAAAAATATATATAAATTAGATTTTAAGATGTTATATTGTATAATACTTCTAAATGTTAGTCCTTATAACACTTCTACCACTATTTCTTGTGTGTGTGTGTGTGTGTGTGTGTGTGTGTGTGTGTGTGTGTGTGTGTGTGTGTGTGTGTCTGTGTTTCTGTGCGCGCGTGCATGTGTGTGCATGTGTAGCACAAGAGAAAGTTAAAATGAGGTCTCGTCTGCTTGAATTGTTGTAGCTTAGGTTTTGTGGGATATTTTACATCCACTTATCAAAAAGAGTAGGAGTACTTTATTTATATATAAAAAAGAATTCTTATTTACAACATATTTACAAATGTAAAAAATATATACATATACAAATAAATTTACACATACTCATAACTTTCCTTACAGTTAAACTAAATTTTTTGCCCTATTAGACCTCACTCCTTTTTCCATAATCACCATCTAATTTTATTTAATACTGTTGCTAAAATCCATTAATCATAATTTCATTTATTATTTCATTCCATACAACCCATATGACATAAAATAACATTTTATCTATTCTTTTGACATATTCTTTACTTCTGTTGTTGGAATATCCATATTTAATCATATCCATTTTTATTTTATACACTTCTTTATATTTTCAAAAAATGTTCTTTGCATAGATTTCCCCATAACTTTTGTACTCTTTTACATTTCAAAAACCATGTTCAGCAGTTTCTTGTTCTTGACAATGTACACATATTCTATCACTTTTGTATACGGTACATTTCTTTTTACTGGTAATTTATCTATTAACATTCTCTACAAAAAATCTTGACATTCTACTTTCTGATTACACCATTTGCTTCTTATGTTTTAGCTTTAATTCTTTTATATGTTAGATTTTTTTCCACGGTTTTGCAAAGTAATGTTTTTATCATTACATTCTTATACCATACTTTTCTTTTTTTTCTCAATAGCATCAAATGTTATTTTCCACAAAAATATTTTTGTTAACATTTTATTTCTTCATTTATACACTCTTTCTCTTTTACTGTTTTTACCATGTCACCAATATCATACTCATATTTATACAATTTTGCTACTAATCTCTCATCTTTTTCATGTATCCATTTTAACACTGTACAAATTTAATGAAGCAGCATATACCATTGGGTTAATTAACCCTAAACATCTTCCTTCTCTACTTATTTACATAAAACTCTTTTTACTGGCTTTCATCTAGAACCCCATATAAATGAAAAAAAAAATATTTGCAGTAATTCATTTTCAAATACTGTTGGCAACATAAATGCACTTGCTTAGTATGCTATTTTCCCATCAGTATTGAATTGATCAAGTAAGCCTTTTTTCTGAATGCTAATTTATACTTTCTCCAGAAAAGACATGTTTGTTCTATTTCTTCTACTGATTTTTCCCATTGAATTCTGCTTAAATCTTTATCCCCAAATGTTATGCCTGAAACAGAAATGTAGTTAATTGTAAAATATATACCCCTATCTTTCTACACTTTTCTCTTTATCCCTCTACAAACTCATGTGTGCAAATTATTACTTCCTTTATCCATTTTTATTATATAAAATTATTATAATAATTTTATCTGCATATGTTAACAGGACTAGAATTCTTAACCCTTTAGGTGTTATATACCCCTCCTCCCTCATTTTGTAATTTATTTTATATACTATCACATTAAAAACTAATGCAAAGAGTATACAGCTCATTGAGCATCCCTGTCTTATACCACTCTTCATATTCACCTCTTAGCTTAACCAGCCTTTTATAAGTATTTTTACTTTATTATTACTATACAGTGACATACACAATTTCATAATCTTCTCATTTATATTATATTATTTCATTATTACCAATAAGATTTTATGTCCAATTGTATCAAATGCCTTATTAAGGTTTTTTTATCATGAGTTTTGCTTCTTTTCTATTCATATTATTCAAAATGTATTTATCATTAATCATTCATGATAACCCTTACCCTTTATACTATATATAATATTTTTCATTTTAGTTTCAAATCTTTTTTGTATTATTTTCCTAATGATCTTCTCAACATAATTATTCAATACTATTGTTCTTCATTTTTTTGTCTTCTATCTTCTTTCTTCCATATGAATTCATAGCTCTCAACTGTCCAGATCTTTTGCTGAATATCCAGATTTCTGCCTCATATTTTTGGTTTGTTCCTCATAAAATTTATAGATTTCTGGCAAATCATTGTGGATTGACGTCACAAAATAATTTCATACATTTGAGTTTCAGACTTCATGTCCTTTTGAAAATGTATGCTAACACAAATCCTGTTATTCTAGCAAACTTGTATATTTCTAAGAGCAGAATTTAAAGTGTGTCCCTATTTTGGGAGCCCTTGTTCCTCCATTGTTTTAGGCTTTGCCCAGATTTCTTACAATGAGAGGTTGAGAGTTATGGATGAATTTAAGTATTCTGCTACATGATTCTTTATACATAAAACCTTTATTTAACCATTCATGTAAAATCTTTAAAAAATATATATTTTTTGTCAATATCTTAAATTTTTATACATTTCTTATCCCATTCTATTTGGCCCTGCAGCCAAATCTATATTTACTTGTCCTAATGCTTTATCTAGGTTATATAAAGAAATCTCCTTTTCCAACTCCTTATTCTATTTTTCTGTTAATTTTTTTTACTTTCCATTTATTTTTCACTACCTTCTTTTTTTCTTTAAACATGTCTTGTATATATTATATTACACCATTCATAATCTTTTTCTGAGTTCTTTTCATTTCGCCTTTTACCTTTTTTATTTCTCTTATTACATTGCCATCTTTGTTTAGTAATCTGCTTATATAACTCAATACTTTTTTTTTTCCTTGTAAAAAATATCCTTGCTTATATAACAATTCTTGTATTTTTTCTTGGTTTACTTCATATTATTCTTTTTCTTTGTCTAAGTACATTCTACCATTATGTTCTAAATCTTCCAATGATTATTTTATGCTGTTTTATATTTGTCTTTCTCTACTCTTATCACATCATATTGCTATTGTAAAAAATATATATTTTTCTTTAAATACTATCCACCATTCAGACCAACTTTTATAAAATGTTCTCATAATAATATATTTCCATAACTGCATTACTAATCTCGTCCCTTCTTCATTCCATGCATGCTCCTTTATCACTTTTATTCATTTGCCTATATTTATATATTCCTTTTTTCTTTTATGTCTTGCCACATTGCAAGATGATCAGAAAATCCAATTCTACCTACTGCCTTTTTTCCTATAACTAATCCTTTTGATACTATAAAATAATCTATTTAGGTTCTGAACATACCCCTTTTGTAAGTCCATGAATTTCTGTCCTCAAGTTTTAACTTACCATATCCTATAACTTCTAACATTTTTCTTGTATAATTTCCTTTCTTTTTCTATTTGCCTCTTAAATCACAAGTCTCCTGTTATTATAATATTCATATTTATCACTATATAGTCTAAAATTTGATGAAATGAGTGTTTCCTTTCTTTACAAATAGTATAAGCATACATTGTTATAATTATATACACTTGTTCTTTCCATCTTAAATCTACAATGGTTAATCTTCCCATTTTTGCTAAAGTTACATCTAATAACTTTACTGTACTTCTACAGAATAGAGTTATTCTAGAACATCTCTTATTAACCAAATTACAGATTATCTTTCCTCCCCGTAGTTTCTTTGTCTGCAATCTTTCTTTATTTGTTAAAAATCTTCTAATATAATTACATCTATATCACATGCATTACACCACTTTAAAACCCCCATTCTTCTTACTATATTCTTGATACTATTCACATTTATAGAAAGCACTCTAAAGTTTTAATTTTCCCTTTTCTTTAGATTCAAGGTTTCATAAGTTACAGTCTTTCATTTTTTTCATATTCTCCAAGAATAATTTCCATTGAAAAAAGTTTCAAATATAATGTCACTTTGCCAATAAGAATAAATGCTTTTGTTTCATGTGCTTCTACATCCAAAGGAGCTAATAAATTGTCCCACACTTCATACCTGCTCATTTCTTTGTCATCTTTACTTTGAATCCTTATCACATACTTCACTTTTCCATTTTCTTCTGCCTTTTTTCTTTTCTGCAACTCCCCTTTTGCCTTCTTTTACTTTCTCTGCATATGTTTTCTTTTCAGTCTCACCACTGTTCTTCAGTTTTGTCTCTGCATCCTCCTTTTGTATTTTCTTCATAATCCCCCCCAAAAAAAATCTTGTTCATTTTCTGGCTAATTCTGCATCACCTTTTCTTTAATTAAATTATCCTGCAACCCTCTTGACTGGAGAGTTATAATTATACATCAATCATTTGCCTACTCACCTCTATCAGATATCTTTGAAATATCTCCTCAGAATACTGCATGCATTCTCTGGTTTTAATATTGGCTTTCTCCTACATTTCTTTCCACCACTCCATCATCTCCTGCTCTCTCCATCTGTCTCCCTGTTTCTCAGGATCACCTATATGCCCGGAACAGAAACAGGAAGTGTGCATGCAAAATGGTTTGGGTCCTTGCAACAACAACGAGTAGGGGTCCTTTATTTAAATTCACAAATATAATATATACATTTTATATACAAATTTCACAGTTCATGTAGAATATTTACAATAATATAGAAGTAATGCATGCATTTTCAAAATTTTCAAACTTTCAGTCCACTCCACTCTTTTTTTCACAAAGTCTTATTTTCTTCAAGATTTCTGAAAACACCCATTTCCCATTATTTTTATCTCATTAATTCTTTCATTGCAGATAATTCACATTATAAAAAAAATTCATCTAATCTATGTCATGTTGTTTCATATTTTCATAATATCCATATTCTATATCATGTCTATATTTAGAAATTTAACATTTTATAATTATTTTAAACATTCTTTGTCACATATTTCTTCCCACAATTTGTGCACCCTTTTACATTTCAGAAAAACATGTTCAGTGGTCTGTAATTACCCAAATATATACAGATTCTATCTTTTATTTTTTTACATGGCATATTTGCTTTTACTGTAAACCTATTTATAGACAACTTACATAAAAAAATCTGTAAATTCCATATATTTTTTGCATCTTTTCATTTTTGCTTTTACAGCTTTCACTTTTTTATCTCATAAAAAATTACCATTATATTTTCATACCATGTTATCCTATTATTTTCTACATTTCTTAAATCAATCTTCCATAGTAATCTTTTCTCTTGATATAGTTTCATTTCCATACAAGTGATTCCTTTACTTCTTTTTAAACATTTCAGCTTTTCCCAGTTTGATTTACATTTTTCCTTTATAATCCTTATTAACATTTTCCTTTTTCCTGCATCCCTTATATAAATGTAATGAGGTTATATACACAACTGGGTTTATTAAACCCAAACCTCTTTCTTTATTGATAACACAAAGAATTCCTATTTTAATAGGGTTTAGTCTAGATCCCCATATAAATGTAAATAACACATTCAATAATTCTTTATACATCCTGGTGCCATAAATACACTTGCTACATGTTCTATCTTGCCTAATATTACTGAATTACTTAAACGTGTGTTTTTTCTATATGTGAGTTTAAATGTTCTCCAGAATATACAACTGATCCTTATTTTAAGTCTCATGCCCTTCCATTTTGTCATCCTTTATTACTCAGTACCAGACCTTATTCCCAGAATTTCTATTTCTTCTTTATTAAACTGAATATCTCTTATATTTCCAGAGAACCCCATTCTTTTACTCTTTTCCTGGGAAGAAAATATACACAGAAAACACAAATCATGTATTGTTACAATTCATATTCATTAAGATTAAAATTAAAATATTTTTTTACAATGTATATTGAGATAGCCATCTAAGGCTTATGCACGTGAAATTAACAGAGAGAGAGAAGGTTAACACACAACTGGAGGAAGAGAATACAATTAGAATTAAATGCACACAAACAGGTAAGTAAATAAGCTACAAGAGAAGAGGTGAAATGAAGATAAATGCAGTTTGCTGTGACTGGTGGGATATATATCAGCATTGAGCATCTTAGTTTAAGAAGTTAGCTGAGAGGTTAACAATAAAGCAAAGTGATAATGATGGTAGAAGAAAGGTTGTAGGAGAGAAAAGAGAACAGGTAGTTTGAGATTTAGATATAATTTATGGGTGGTTTGGACTATTCTTAGTACAGTGATATGTCCAGGAGTTAAATGGATATTGTTTTAGGGCTTGCTTAAATTCATGTGTGTGAGCTAAGTCTCTGATGTAAAGGGTCAGTTTGTTCCAGGCAAGGGCTGGTGTGTAGCTGTAAAGGCTTTGACCTATGGACTTTTTGGGCTTATAGATTTACAGCAGTTGTTGGTCTGAACTTCTGAGAGTTCTAGAAAGTGTATAGAGTTTGATAAGTGGGGTGATGGAAAGGCAGGCAGAGGGTCTTGTTTGAGATTGAACGAATGATAGGGAGATGGGAGAAGAGAAGTAGATGTGGGAACTCTAGCCATTTTAAAAGTTTGAAGGATTAGCAATGATGAGTCTTTGAGGAGTAGTTTGCAGCAAATCTCGCTATTTTGTTATAAGTGGATTCAAGTTTGGTTAGGATAGAAGCTTGTAGGTTTGTTAGTATTTGTGAACTATAGAGTAGACTAGGGAGGAGGAAAGTATGGACAAGAGTAAGTCTAAAGTCATTAGTAATAAATGTGTTATTTCTATGAAGTAAATCAAGTTTTTGATGTGTTTTCTTTATGCAATGGTGGACACGGAGTTCTAGTTTGAGTTGTTCTATAATGACTTCAAGGAGTTTGGTATGAGTTTTTGCATGAATGACAGTGTTATTTAGGGATGTTATGGAGAAATTAGATTTGAGGTATGTGAGAGATTTAGGTAGGAATACAAGAAGCTTTGTCTTGTTGAGATATAGGATGAGTTGGTTATTGGAAAGCCATTTTTCAATAGAGTTGAAAGATTTTTGTGTGAGGGCATGAAGGTCTGAGAGGGATCAGAGGTAGTAATGACTGTGAAGTCATCTGCATATTGTATAGGAGAGGAGTTGGGGCAGGAGGACTGTAAATGATTTGTGAATATGTTAAATAGTAGGGAACCAAGAATTGACCCTTGTGGAATACATGTTTTGATGGGGAGAAAGGACAATGTAGATGAGAGCCATTTTACTGATTGTCTGTTAGTGAGATAGCTAGAGAACCAGGAAATTGTAGTATTAGAAATGTTGATGCAAGAGAGTTTGGTAAGTAGCATAGGATGAGAGACGGTATGAAGTGCTTTGGAGAGGTGGAGAAAAAGACATGATGTGAGATTATTATCTCTAGCAAGGGAGATTGAGTTAGTGAAGGAGATGAGAGCAGTGGTAATGCTGTGGTTAATTCTTTGTCAAGTGTCTTAATGGCTATACTTATCCATTCTTTATTTTTAGCAACTAATACTAGATTGTCCAGATAAGAGAACATCACTGGAATTTGAAATCCCTCTGGTGTATAATATGTAGCATCCTCCAATACCAAACCTATCTTGGTAACTACCACATTCATAATTAATGCAAATAAAATACTACTCACTGGACATTGTTTGCTTAATGCCACTCTTTCTATTGTCTCACTTAACTAACCATTAACCACTAATCTCACTTTATTTTTGTTATATTCAAATTTCAAAATATTAATTATTTTATTACCTATGTAGTATTCTTTGAAATCTTTCAAATTCTCCCATAATGCTTCATGGATCTTGTCAAATATTTTACTTACATCTCCTACTAGTATTTTTAATTCTGTTTCCCTGTTTATTACATCATCTGCCAATTCTCTTATTAACATTAAAAGATCTTGACTTCCTTTTTCTTTTATTCCAAATATTGTTTCAGTCAGTAACATATTAGCTTTACGTACTATTCTTTTTTCTATTTCTATTTGCTTCTATTTACATAAAAATGTTATAATCAACATTATTTAATACTAGTGGTCTCCAATTTTTTATGTCTGTTCTTTGTCCCTTTTTCCATATAAATTTTATTGTACCCATACATATTTATCACTTACAACTTTTTTCAAACCATTCATTTAACACCCCCAAAAAAATTATTTTTGCCACTCTTACATATCCTTATACATTAGATGTTGAAATCACCTAAACCTGTAGCTGCTTCTACATTTACTGTTTGCAAAGCATTTTTAATTCTATCATTGTAATCTTTTCTTCCATCCTCTTATTTTCTTCAGTTAATTTTGTTAAGTTCCATCTATTTTTCTTATAGTGTCACATATGGAAAAAGTTTTCAAAATATGTTCTGTAACTATCTGCATTATGTCTTTTTCTGTATTCACTATATGCCCTTCCTCATTCCTTAACTCTTTTATTATTCTAACCTTTTCATTAACCATTTTACCAAGATATGAAGCTGCTGCTTCTTTTCTTCCTTGTAAAAATATCTTTGTTTGAATAACATTTTTTTTATATTTTCTCTTTCATTTTGTATAACATTCTCTCTTTCTCTAGAAACTCTTCTTTATTGTTTATTACTTTCTTAAAGACTTGGTTACTGCTTTCTTTATATTTACAAGTACCTTGTATTCTTTTTGTCCTTTGCCATTCTAGTACTTCTTTTCTATACATTTATTTTAAAATAATATGCCAATCTGTCCAATCTTTTTTAAAATCCTCTCATATTTATATGATCCAGCCATAGCTGATGTATTATTTCCTTTACATACTCATTTAGTTCTGATTCATTAATTCTTTTGATACCTCTACATATTCTTATATAACCTATTTTTCTTGAATCTCTATCGAGATTGCTACATGGTCTGAAAAGCCCATAATTTTAATTCCTTGATGTAATATACTTAAGCTCTCTGGTACTATAAAGTAATCAATTTCAGTTTTCAGATTTCTCCTTTTGTATGTCCAGTGTTTGTTTTTTCATAAGTACATTTTAACACTTTTGATCATATCTGAAATAACTTTTACATGCTCCCCTTCTTTTTGCCTGTCTTAAATCACAATTGAAGTCTCCCCACTACTATCACTTGCATATTTACATGTGCATAATTATTTTCTTACACATAATCTCTCTCTGTTTTTGTAATGTGTATGTGTAGAGTACAATTACCCTATATATTTGGTTCTTCCATCTTATATCTAATATTACTATTCTTCCTAATACTACTAGCATATTATCCAAAATTTCTATACATTCTTTACAAAAAAAATGTTATAACTGAGCATTTTTCATCTCCTACATTCCATATAACCTTGCCATCCCATAACCCAATAACTTGTATTTTTTCTTCTTCTGCTGTTATTCTTATGTCTATTAATACTATAATGTCCATGTCTAACATTCTATACCATTCCAACACTCCTAGCCTTTGTTGAACATTCTTTAGCCTATTTACGTCAATGGCTAGGATTCCCACTTAATGGAATAGTTTCGGGTAATTTTATCCTTTTCCTTTTTTGTTTCCTCCTATACCTATATTTTTAAATTTGCTTTTTTGTCTTTCACTTTTCTCACTATAGAACTTATTTTACTTTTGACTGTTATCCATTTATCATCATCGTCATCATTTGAATTACTTACTTCTTCCTCTAGCTCTCCTAGACTGATTTTGTTTCCTGTGTATAATTTTCTACAGCATTACAGACTATCTATTAATGTCCCATTTTTTCACACTTTATACATATTTGCTCACATTTTTTTTTGGCTTTTTGACTAACTTTATTAAACTGCAAAAGCTTCAAAGGGTATAAACATCAAAACTTGACTGCAAAACCCTTTGCCAAACAGCTGTCCACAGAAACAAATCTTGTAAAACCGAATGATAAAAGAATGCTGCTCCATAGGAAATTAGTTTTAGTGCTTTAACTCATTTAATCTTGAATTTCATCAGAAACTTCTTGACCAACTTTACCACAAATAAAACATTTCCTTATATCACAATTGTTGATTAAATAATCATCTTTACCACACAAAAAACACATATCTGAGTGTCACAAGTACATGACCAATCCCTGATTCCCCTCCACATCAATTATACTCAGCAAATGCATTATTTTATCATTTTACATTTTCAATAACAACACAACATTCTCAACCCCCAGTCCATAAACCTCTATTGCCATAGAGCTATGTAACATCCATTACATCTCTACACACAATTTTTAAACAGTCTTTTAAATCATCTTTATCAACTTCAGTTTGAAATTGTATAAATACACTTTTTTAGCTACTCTGTTAAATGCCTGCACAACATATAGGTTCCAAGGGCTTTCATTCCTTCTCTTTTTAGACTGTTCTAAAAGTTACTCCATATACTGCACCTCCTCGAAAAAAATGTCACAAAAAGTATCTTTGTTAATACAAATAAAAGCTCTTACCTCTCTGGATTCAAAACCCAGTGGTGAAATGATGCTGTCCCATATTTCATACCTGTCCAGTTCCTTTTCCATTTTACTACTGATTCTCACCTGGTGCTTTTTCTTGTTTCTGCTTTCTTCTCTTCTCTTCTTTTACCTTTTCTCACTGTTTGTGCATATGATTTCTTTTTCTACTTCCTTATTTCCTGAAGTACTACTTCTTGAATTCTGTCCATTATTTCTCCCCATGGCACTTCATTCTCATTCTCTGGTTCACGCTGTTCAATCAATTCTTTTAAATAAACATCCCACAACCCTCCTGACTGGAGGGTTATAACAGCACACTTAGGTGTTGCAAACTCTGTTACAAATAAATTCTGCAAAAATAGCTCCTCTGAATCTGCCATATCCACGTTGACTCTCTCTTTTTGCCTTTTACTCGGCTCTCTTCCACTCTTTCTGCCTTCTCCATCCTCCTCACTCCACATAACTTCCAACTCGTTCTCAGCCACATTAGACTTTTCAGCTGTTCAATTAACAGCTTCTTTTTCATCATAAACAAAAAACACCATCTTCTGCCTCCATTTTTGATTTTAGACTTCCTGCTTCTCTATGTTGCCTCCACGCCCAGACTGAAGACAGGACGCATAACAGTAAATTCAGTATCCCTATGGAAAGAGTATGGATTTTTTATTAGTAAACATCACTTATTTATACAATAATAATTATTTACATATTTAAAATATTTACAGTTTACACAAATACTAAATTCATTTGATCATTCCTCCAACTCTTTTTTTACATAACCAAAAACGTATTTTCTTTAGAATGTCTGCCAGTACCCATTTTCCATTAAAGTTAATTTCATTCAGTCTTTCAATCCATAATGTCCATAAAAAATATTATTCTATCACTTTTCTTCACTTTCTCTCATATTTTACACACCATAGAAACCCTATTCGATCATATCCATATTGATTTGCTCCATTTTCGTAAAACCTTTCAACATTTTACATTTACATATTTCTTCCCATAATTTTTTAACTCTCAAACAATTCAAAAACACATGATCTGTAGTTTCAAATTATCAACAATTATTACATATTCTATCTTTTCTCTTATAAAGCATGTTTGCCTTGACAGGTAATTTACTTATAGACAATCTCCATAAAAAAAATCTTTACATTCATGAATATTCTTTTATAATTTGTATCTTTTTAATATCGCTTTCTTTTTTCTCATTCCTAAATGTTTCCAGGGATCAGTAAAGTAATATTGTCTCATAATATTTATATACCATTCCTGTTTTTTTTTTTCACTCACTCAGGCAAAACAGCATGCCCAACACACTAGTCATAGGTGACTCGATAGTGAGGCACACTAATGTCCTACTCACTAGGTTGAATAAGGAGAAAGTAAGAGTCAGCTGTCTGTCAGGTGTCAGGATCTGCCACATAATGAACCCACTCAGGTCCCTCAACAACAGGTACAAATATGACTCTGTCATTGTACATGTGGGTGTGAATGACCTGAGACGTACCTCCCTGGACTACATGAAAAGAGACATGGAGGAGCTCTTGGACTATGTAGCCCAGGCAGGTATTACCCTAGCCCTGAGCAGCATCCTACCATCACCCAGAATGATACCACCTTACAAGCAGAAATGATTAATTTCAACAATTGCCAAAGTTTCTGGTGTCATTCTAAGGGGCTACAGTATCTGTCTGGGATGACATGATTGATGGACCTTGATGTTTTGCCACAGATGGCCTGCATCCCTATAGGGCCTTTTTTAGGCAGTGTTCCAAAGTCCAAATTACCACTGTAACAGCTACAAACAAATGCAATCTGAGAGTCATGCTGCTCAACGCTAGAAGTCTAAATCTCAAAATGCACTCACTTGAAGTACTCATTAAAATGGAGAACATCAACATTTGTGCTGCAACAGAGACCTGGTTCAAGGCAGCAGAAAGCACACCTGCACAATCAGGCTAATAACTCATTCCACACCTTTCGGCCCCAGAACTTGGACCGAAGCTCCAAAGGCAGTGGTGTTTCCTTATTCATAAAGTCCAACATAACACATCTGTGATACTTCAGGTACAGCTATCATTGTGCAAGACAATGATTTGTAGCCTGCTATAGGTCCACAACCTTATCCCAAGACTCCCACTCCACGTTCTTAAGCACCCTGGAGAATATTAGGGTTCAATCTAACACGATCATACTGGGCGACTTCAACAACCCCCTCATTAACTGGGAAAACTACTCGTGAAGAAAACACAGCACGTTGGAAAAAAGTAACTTTATCAAAAATACAAAATGAGTGGATACTCCGATTAGCAGCGGATCGTCCACCTGGTCTGAACTCTGCTATAAGTCTTTAACCTATTCTATTGAAGTTACAGCGTATTAAACTATGAAATGTGTATTTATTAAGTTGTATTGTATTAAACTTTGATATGTAGATGTATATTATTTATGTATATTTTATAGGTATAATATTGATTTGGTGTTTTGGTCACATGATATGGGCTGCTATCATGTGATTCGTGGGCTCTTATTTAAAACAAGTGATGTTTTGAATGTAATTGTTTTAGTATTGAGAAAGGGTTTTACCCAAAAGCTTTGCTGTTTTGATAAAGTTACTTTTTTCCAACGTGCTGTGTTTTCTTCATTGGATTTTTTCTAATTCAGCGCCTGTTTTGTTGAAGAAAACTACTCATGTACCAGTACACGTGCCCAATGCTTTTTGGAATTCATTAATTCCAATGCTCTGGACCAGTGTGTTCTTACCCCCACTAGAGGTATTAACATCATTGACCTGGTCATTACTAACACGGGCGACCATTGCTCTACACCAATCGTCAACTCCTCCCTGGTTAGATCTGACCACAAACTAATCACCTTGGAAATCCACATCCCTCCCACCCCCCCACCCCACAAAGGTAACTACCAAGAAAAACTTCTCCAAAGCTAACTTTGGGCTCCTAAAACCAGAGGTGGTTAACTTCAAGGCATCCATGCAAATGAAGAATAGTTGCATGACTGCCGAATCATACACCAATGCACTGTACGAACACGTACACAAATGCATGGATCTTGCCATGCCCAACAGAACCAAGATGCTGTCCTCAAAAAAAAGGAAACCAATCTGGTGGTCCCCTGCCATAAACAAACTCTACAACAGAAGGAGTAAACTGATGTGGAATAAGGTGAAGTCCCAAGACTGGAAAAACTCCCTTATCACCCTCAACAAAAGGTTGAGATCCCTCATCAAATCCTCTAAAGCTAGCTATTAAAACAGAATTGCATCAGGTAGTAAAGACAACCACAAAGCCTTCTATAGTTATGTAAAGAATCTAAATGGCAATACCCAGATTTGCTCTGAGCTACTGCACAATGGTACCTCCTATACTGAGCCAACAGATATTTCCAATATATTGGCCGACAGATTCAGTGCTAACTATACCCCTCTCTCCCCTCCAAAGGATCAATCACAATACCAGTAGATTGCCAGGCACCAAGTATTACTGCTGTACAGGTTAAAACAGCACTGTCCTAGGCCAAGAATACAGCTTCTATGGGACGTGAAACTATCCTTGGCTGTGTTCTACATGAACTACAGAATGAACTGGCACCTCACCTGTGTGCCCTGTTCAATCACAGCCTCACCTCAGGCTTTGTCCCTACCAAATGGCACACTGCTATAGTCATCCCTCTCCATAAAGGAGGAGCATCTACAGACCCCGGGAATTATCACCCCATTAGCCTGACGAGTCTGATATGCAAAGCTATGGAACACATCATCATGGTCCTAATAAACAAGGATATAGGGAATCTCCAAACTCTGGATCCTACACAGTTTGGTTTTGTGAAGGGTAGATCATGCCTGCTCAACTTGATCGACTTCTTTGAGTCAGTCACCAGAGCTGTGGATGAAGACAAGGTGGTTCATACAGCCTACCTTGATCTGGCCAAGGCCTTTGATACCATTCCCCACTCAGGAATCAGAAAAAGTCGCTAAACTAGGAATCAATCCCTATATCACTAGGTGGGTTGCAAACAGGCTCACAGACAGGGTCAGCTACTTTCACACTGTGGGTTCTAAGTCAGACTGACAAACAGACATGAGTGGAGTCCCACAGGGTTCAGTCCTGGGTCCTCTCCTGTTTGGTATCTACTTCTATGAAGTCCACGCCAACATGAAGGGACTCTGGTTGACAAAGTTTGCAGATGATTGCAAGTTGGGAGCTATTATTAACTCCCCAAGTGATGTTGACATCCTACAGAAAGGCCTCAATGAGACCAATGACTGGTGTCAGAACCATGAACTTAAGCTCAATGCCAAAAAATGTGCTGTCACCCCCAACCCCCCCCCCCCCCCCGGGGAAAAACCCTTTAACCTTGAATTACCACATTGATGGTAGTCCAGTGAACACAGTAGCCATTATAAGAGATCTGGGGACACAGGTTGACAGCAACCTCTCTTTTGACCACCACATTGCTACTGTGGTCAGAAAGTCCTTCTATGTAGCACATCTCATTACTAAGGATTTTGCATCCAGGAAGAAAAAGGTCATTGTCTCCCTCTACTCTTCCCTCATTAGACCAGTCATCGAGTACAATTCCCCATTTGGCATGTACCTCACTAGACACCCGCAACAACTGGAGAGGCCACAAAAGTACCTCACAAAGAGGATCCTAGGCCTTAAAACACTTGTCCTATATGGACAGACTCAAAAAACTCCAACTATTCTCTGTCTCATGTCACATACTTAGAGGCAATCTCTGCTTGACTTACAAAGCCATGTCTGACCAAGCTCTGTTAGAAATGCTACATCTAAAGAAATCCCAATCCCTCCACACTACACACTCCAGAGACCTCAACCTCATTACCACAATCAACAGAACATGCTAAAGGGACAGATTCATAACCCAGAGACTGTCCATGGTATGGAATAGACTTCCCATACATGGCAAGCAGAGCACCTCACTGGCCGTCTTCAACAGAAATCTTGATGAGTGGATGGGAAATAGAAAATTCACCCCAGGGATCACTCCAGTGGCTCTATTCAACAGAGGCACTAGGAACTAAGGTCAGGTGGCACGATGCCAGGGTAATCCTATGGACTAGGCTTGTAAAGGCTCCAGGGCCATTAGCCTAGTACACACCTATGAAACTATGAACTTTTATTCACTTTTAATTTCTATGATAAAATTTTATTCTGCTATACTTTTATCTCTTCATTCATAACTCCCTTGAGTCTTTTTCCTATTTCTATTTTTCAAAAAAACATTGATATCTGCAATATAGTATAGATTCTATCAGATTCTTACATTCTTTTGTGTGACCTATTAAAGCTTTGTATAGATTTAAAGATGCTGCATGCACAACAGGGTTTATTAGGCCTAATCCTCTTTGTTCTTCTTTCAACTACAAAACTCCCCTTTTGATTGGATTCAGTCTTGACCCAAATATAACAGACATTATTTCTTTCTCATATTGTATTGGTATCATATAGGTATTGGCTATATATGCCATTTTACCTATTAACATTGACTTTATCAAATACACTGTCTTTCTATATGCCATTCTATATGTTTTCCAAAAATGACATGCCTTTTATTCCTTGTACTAGTTTTCCCATTGTTTTTATTATAGTTACTTAATCCAAAACAATTCCTAGTATATCTATATATTTATTAAATTTTATGTCTACTATATTTCCTTTGTAGCCAAAACCCTTGTTTTTTTGTTTTAGTTTTTTTATTTATACAAAAGCTGATCTTCTTTAACAATTTGTTTAATCTTTTATTTATTTCTTCCATCCATTCTTTGTTTCTGGTTATTAACGCAATATCATTTGCATATGTGTGCATTTTAGATAGTTGTATTTAATTTACTATCATATATCCTGCTACATATGTAATTTTATTAATCTTAGTCACTAATGTATTCATAACTAGAAAAAAATAATGCTACTGGCTGGACACCACTGTCTTATTCCACATTCTTTTTTTTTCTTCACTTATCCATCAATTTACATTTAGTTTAACATTATTCCTTTCATATGTTGACTTAATTATTTGTATTGTTTTCCTACCTATATTATATGCTTCTAGAATATCCCACAAAGATTTGTATTGTATTTTGTCAAATGTGTTACTCAAGTCTCCTATCATCATTTTTTCCTGTAATTATTTATTTATATCATCTATTACCTCTTTTATCAACCACAATAAGCCTTGACTTCCTTTTCTCTTCCTACTGAATATTGTTTGATCAAGTAGTTTGTTTATTTTATTTGTTAATCTTCTAGTTATTATTTTCAGAAATATTTTGTAATCTGCATTATTTAATAGCATTGGTTTCCAGTTATTATATAATCTTTTTCTCCTTTTTTCCATATAAACACTATACCTGTACATATTTTTGTCTATTATTCTCAGTTCTAACCATTCATTTAATATTTCTACAAATATAACTTTCAGCCATTCTTCCATATCTTTATACATACGATATTCAATACCATTGATCCCTGTAGCTGTATTCATATTGATCTCTCTTAATATTTCATTTAGCTCTTTTATACATATATTTTGTTCCAAACTTTCACTATCCTTTTGATTTAATTTAACGTCATAATTTTGATTCCTTTTATTTCTTTCTTAACAAAACACTGTGATATGTATTCTTTACCTCACATATTTCCCCTTGCATTGTAACTTTGTTTCCTTCTTTCTTTTTCAATTCCCTTATTACTTTTCATTTTCTTTCACTAATTTATTTAAATAAGGTGCTACTTCTTTTTTTGCTTGTAAGCAATGTCTTTCTTTATATAACAAATTAATTTTTATTTATTTCCTATAGTTCTTTTTCTTTTTCATAAAAAGTCTTCTTATCCTGCAACATTTCTCAAAATATATCTCGACTTAATGTTTTGTATATTATCTTTTATTTTTTTCTCTTAATCTCTAAGCATTCCAAAAAAGCATTTTTGTACTTTTTTTTAAACGTATCCACCAACTTTTCTAGTTTTCATAAAATCTTCTCATACCTATGTGATACTTCCATAATTTATTCATTTATTTTCATCTAGTTTAAGTCTCTTTCAACCTTTTGATTTCTTTACCTGTTTTTATGTATTCTTCTTTCTCATGTACTTCTAGCTGTATAGCTACATGATCTGAGAATCCTGTTACTTTTATTTCTTTCTGTATAATTTTTAGACTGTCTGATATAAGAAAATAATCAATTTCAGTCCTAATCTCACTTTTTATATGTCCAGTGCTTATTGTCCCATATATATATATATAACTTAATATTTTTCATTATTTCATTTACTATTTTTATATCATTACTATTCTTTTTATTTATCCTTATATTGCAGTTAAAGTCTCCTACCAATATATTATATCCATGTTAACACGGACATAATTAAGATTTTTTAAACATTGTTTCTGTTTGTCTCTTAGTAACATAAGCATATATAGCTATAATCCTATATATATTGTATTCTATCTTATGTCTAGTGTTATTTGTCCTAGTTCAACTAGAGTAACATCTAATATTTGAATATTGTCTTGACATAATATACATAACCCTGAACATGTGTCTTTGCCCACGTTCCAAACAATTAGTCCACTCCATATTTTTTCTGTTTGCGAACTTGCTTCTTCCGTCAGTAATCTTATATCTACTAATATAATAATATGGGCATCTAATAAAGCACACCATTCAAAGAGCCTTCTTTTTTTCATTTTTTTCATACCATTAACATTCAAAGCAAGAATTTTCAACTTTTAAGTGAAGTAATTATAGTATCTTGTCTCACTCTGACTTTTTTCTTGATTTTGCTATTACACCTTTACATTTTTTCTATGGAACTTTTCTTTCCTCTTACTATGTGCCAACTCACATATTCTTCTTCACTTGTATCAAATGTCTCTTCCTCCTTTTCTTTATTCCCTTCTTTTGTATATATTACAATGCCTTTATTCTTTTGTATGTCATTTTGTTTTTCTTGTTTTTTATTTATTTTTTGTCTGTATCCTGGACTAAGCTTTGTGTATCATCTTTTTCTATAATTTGCAGATCTTCCTCACACTCTAAACATGCATGTCCTGTATTGCCACATTTCCTACATCTCAAATCACATTTCGTTGCCTCATGTCCTGCTTTACCACATATGAAACATTTTCTTTTGGTTATCTTTCCCATAAAAATAGCATGCTTTGGGCTGTCCTTTATATTTCACAAAGTCTCTGTTACCATGTACATTAATTATACTAGGAATGTGCATCACATTATCATTTACTATTCTTAATATAACCCCACATTCCCATTCCCTCAGTCCACAAGCCTCTTTCATCATAGATTCTGGTTGTGTCCAAAACATCTTTACACAAAGTAAGTAACTGTTCTTTTATGTCTTTTGTTTTGATTTCAGTCATAAATTGAATCATTATTCTCTTTTTTCTTTCTCTATAAAAAGATTGCATCACATAATCTGACCAAAGATTACTCTTCTTTTTCTATTCGTATCTCTCTAAGAAGTGTTCCATGCCTTTCCCAGTCTCAAGAAATGTATTGCAAAATGTATCTTTATTAATAAGAATGAATGCTCTTACCTCTGTGGGTGAAGCACCCAATGGTGCAATCACCGAGTCCCAAACTTCATACCGTTCCAGTCCTTTTTGTTTTTTATTACTTATTCTTAGAATATATGTCTTCTTTATCTCCTTCACCTCTCCTCCTCAAATCTTCTTTTCTCCTTCCTGTACTTTCTGTGCATAGGATTTTCTTTCTGTTGTTTCTTCTACCATTTCTTCTTCTTGGATATTTTCCATTAATTCTCCACAGGACACTGCTGCTTCACTTTGATTAATCATTTCTTTAAGGTAAACAGCCCGCAACCCTCCTGATTGGGGGGGGTTTAATAATGCATTCCTGCTGACTTTCCTCTTCCTTGAATAACATTTTTTTGAAACAGAATATCTGAATCTGTAGCTTCTCCAACCACATTGCTTATTTTTTTCATTCTTCTCCAGTACTAACCACTTCTCCACTTCTTCCATTTTTTTCTGCTGTCTTTTATATAAAGACACAGCCATCTCTTCATTATGTAAAACCACTCCTTACCCATACAACCAGAACCAATACAACAACAAGAGGGCTTGGGTGGTTCGAGAATGAATTACACACGGAACAGGAACAGATAGATGAAGTGATACCTTGTAAGATTATTTGTAACAGAAACTGTGACTTTAAAATTTACAATTACAGCAGTGTAGATATAAGTGAGCAATTAGCAGATGTGTTTGAAAAAGGCCTGTCCTTTGTGCCTAATAAAAATGCCACTTTATATGAAGCTCTTATTGATTTAAAGCTTTATACAAGAAGCTTAACTTGGATTTTTATTTTAAAGGCAGAAAAGTGACAACAGATGAAGGAATATATGTAAGAAAACAAGTGTATTTAAACCCCCATTACATCCCACTGTTCAAATATTCGAACAAAATGTGTGAGAATGATATTAGGAACATGATGAATGTTAAGAGAAATGGTGGTGAGAAGATATATAACATCACAAAGGAAGAAATGAACATGTTAAAAGGCATGTGTGCTAACGCTGACATCAGGGCAATAAAGCCCGATAAGGGATGGGTCTAGTCATCAAGAACCAAAATAGCTATGTAAATAAGATGCTAACCATACTATACACTATAATGAAAAAAAACTGTTACAGGAAAGTTGATTTGACTTTGGAAGATTTGGTATTGAACCATGAGATTACACCTGAGAAACATTCATATATGGTGGTAAAGCATCCAAAAATACCCACAATTTTTGGAGTCCCAAAGATCCACAAGGACCTTCGGGACCCCCCTTTTAAACCTATAGTGGGTGCAAGAGCTTCAAAAACATATCCTATAGCTAGGTTTATTGATAGTCAGCTAAAGAATGTACTCAAAGACTGCCCATGGATTTTAAAGGATTCTTGGGACTGCTTAGGTAAAATAACCCATGATAAATACTGTGAAGTTTTAATCTTCGCCACCATTGATATAAGCAATTTATTTTCAGCTATTCCAGGTGACATGGGCATTGAGTGGCTTTATAGCTTCCTGTGCCAACATACTAATATCAGCCATGGATGCATTCTCACTATCAGGACCTTGATGGAGTTGGTCTTAGATACAAACATTATTATTTTTGAAGGCCAACTTTTTCGACAGTGTGTGGGGGGGTTAGCAATGGGGGCAGCATGTGCCCCCATATTCACCAACATTGTCTTGGCTTTTTGGGAGCAGGAGATTGTGTTTAAAAGTGTATTTACTGATTATTGCACATTTTATGGTCGTTTCTTAGATGACATTGTTTTCTGGAAAGGAAGTGAGGGGGGATTGCATAATTTCCTGGACGTTATAGGGCAGAGCACTGAATTTCTGGAATTCATGAGTACTGTTACATGGGATACCACCCATTACTTGGACATCAAACTACAAAAAAATAGGAACATCAAACAATTTACGTCCAATATTTTCAGAAAACCCACATATTCCAATACCCTCCTGCACTTCGATAGTTATCCACTGTCACAGAAAAAATCCCTAGTAAAAGGGCAAGGGGTTAGGATAGCAAGAATGGTATCAGATTATAATGAATTTGTACATCAGTTGAATATATTAAAAAATATGCTGACAAAGAGAGGATACCCAGAAACATTTATGGATGGGATATTGAAGGAAGTTACAACAAAGAGAGAGAATGGACATTTTATTCCTCTGTTAGAGAAAGCACAGAAGAGCGAAGAAGTGGTTGTACATAATGAAGGGAAACACTTCAACTAATAAGGTATATTTAGATTTAACAACCAGTTCTACAATATTAAAAGGATTTTAACACACAATTGGCACATATTCAGTGCGAACCCAGAATACCTTGATTTTGTAGGAACATTCCCTAAAATTGTTTATAAAAATGATACCAGTATAAAAAATATGATGGAAACCTATAGAAAGATGGATGCAAGGATGGGGGGTATGGTAAAATGTGGATTTTGCATGCAATGCAAATATATCCTGGAAGGCAAGGAGGTACATATACCCAATTATGGTGGCTTCAGAATATGAAACATGTTCACTTGCAGTAGTAAGGGAGTCATATATCTAGCTAAGTGCTCCCTGTGTCCATGTTTTTACATAGGAAAAACCATCAATGCACCGAGAACTAGATTCTACCAACATTATTATGACATTGGCAGGAATGAAACAAAAAATGCCCTAGCTGCACATAATGGCTTGCATCCAGGACACAGTTTCAGGTTCACTACCATTGAGCAAGTCACTTTGAGTGAGGGGAGGGGGACCCCTGAATGAATATCTAGAACTAAAGATGCTCAGATGGCAAATGAGAACTAATGCCTCTGAGGCACCAGGACTCAACAGTGCAATTTCTATTAGTTCTATTTTAAAACTTAAAGCAGAATTTTACATGTAAGTATTTTATATAGGATGATGTCATGCAGCATTTTTAAGTAGTTATTTGCATTTATGCATGAGTTCACTTATTGTATAAAGGAAGTGATGTAATTTTATGTGATTAAGATAATGTATAAAAGTTTTTTGTTACAATGGTATTCTGATGAAGTTTCTATTGTGAGACAAAAGCATTCAATAAATCGGTTGTGGATCTTACTGGCTTCTATCTGGCTACTTGATATTTTATTAATTTCTTTCACTATTGCATTCATAACTAATGAGAAAATTATACTACAAGCTGGGCAGACATGCTTTATTTGACATTCTATATCCAGCCATTTACATTTAGTTTCATATAGTTCCTTAAATAAACAGATTTCATTACATGTAATATTTTTTTGCTTACATTATATGCCTGCAAAATTCACATTATGATTTATATTGAATATTATCATAGACTTTACTTATATTACCCATCATAACCTTTGCTTCTACATTTTTATTTATAACATAAATTATTTCTCTTATTATCCATAACAACTCTTGACTTCCTTTTCATTTTCTTCCAAATACATTTTAGTCATATATTCTGTCCATTTTTTGCAGCCTTTTTGTTATTATTCTCATAAAAAATTATAATCTGTATTATTCAATATTATAGGTCTCCAATTTTTTTTATCTCCTCTTTAGTTCCTTTTTTAAATATAAATGTTATAACTCATGTACGTAACTCCTTCTCCTTAATTCCAGTTTCTAATTATTCATTCATAACTTCTATAAAAAATATTTTTCGCCACTCCTTCATTTCTTTATACATGTCATATTCAATTCTGTCCACTCCTGCTGCAGAATTCAAGTTAACATCTTTTAGAATTTCATTCAATTCGTTCATAGTTATTTTTTGTTCTAAACACTCATTATCTTCCTTATTTAATTTTCACCTTTATACATTTGTTGTATGTTTTCTTCTCTTGTAACAAATAATTCCAATGCATATTCTTTATTTCAGATATTCCTTCTTGCTGTCTTACTTGATTACCTTGCTTATTTTTATTTCTCTTATTTTTCCTTCTTTTATTATTTTACTCAAATATGGTGCTACCTCTTCTTTCCTTCCTTGTAAGCAACATTTTTGTTTATATAACCAGTTGTTAATTTTAATTTGATTCAATTTTATATATTTTTTTTCTTTTTCATAAAAGGAACTTTTCTTCTCCTCTAATAAATCTCTGAGTGTTTCTCGACTTAACATCTTATATTTCTTTTTCTTGTCTTCCTTATACATCCTAAAAACACTTTTTTGTATCGCTTTTTAAATTTAAGCCACCAAACAGTCCAGTTCTCATAAACCTCTCTCACATTCATATGATTTTCCATAATTCCATAAGTTTTTTTCTCTTTTAAATCTAATTCCTTTTCATTAAATCTCTTTATTCATTTTCCTATTCTTATATTCTTCATTTTCCTGTACTTTAACCCATATAGCCACATGATCTGAAAATCCAGCATACTTAATTCCTTTTTTTAAACTTTTAAACTATCAGATATTTAAAAAAAATAATCAATTTCTATCCTAAGTTCATTCCTTTTGTAGGTCCAGTGGTTATTCTCCCATAGACTTAACTTTCCACTTCTCATAATTTATTTAACCATTTTAACATAACAGTTGCTGTTATTTTTTTTCTTAAATTACAATTAAAATCACCCACCACTATAATATCCATGTTTACACAAACATATTCAAGAATATTTTTAAACATAACTTTTCTCTTTTTTGCTACATATGCATATAAAACTATAATTCTATATGGATATCTTTTCCATCAAGTCTATTAATGTAATTCATCCTAGTTCTAATATGGTAATATCTAATATTTTAATGCTTTCTTGACCTAATGTAAATTATGCCCAAGCACATTTCTTTCCCTATATTCCAAAGTACCACACCATTCCAAAGTTTTTTTGTTTGTGTTCTTTCTTCTCTGCTAATAATCTGATATCTTCTAAAATAATATGTGCATCTGCTGCAGCACACCATTGTAATATACCTATTCTCCTCTTAAGAGTTTTCATACTATTTAAATTTACAGCTATTTTCAGTTTTTAAGAACAGTTAATATAATAAAATGTTTATCCTTTTCCTCTATTTTCTCTAAGCATTATATTATGTTTTTGAATTTTCTTTTCCTTTCTTTAACTCTTTTTTCCTATGGAATTTTTATTTCTTACTGTGCACCAATCCGCATCTTCCTCACATGTCTCCTCTGTTTCTTTTTCTTTATTTTCTTTAACTTCATGTAAAACCTCTTTATCAATCACATCTTTTTGTACAGTTTCATATACAACAAATTCTACTCTTTATCCTGTATAACTTCACTTTCAATTTCTTGCACATTTATTTCACATTTTAGCCATGAATGACCAGTATTGCCACATTTTTTACACTTTAATCACATTTTTTTGCATTATGCCCTGTTTTACCACATAAATAACATCTTTTTTTATCACAGCCATTGATTAAATGATCATTTTTTCCACAAAAATAACAAGCTTTTGGTTGACCGCTGTATTTCACAAAACCCCTATTACTATGAACCTTAATAATACTAGGTACGTGCATAACATTATCATTTTCCATTTTTAGTATTACTCCACATTCCTATCCCACAGTCCATAGTCCTTTCATCATAATACTTTTCTAGAGTCCATAACTTCTTTACATACAGTTAAATGTTCTTTCAATTCTTTTGCTTCAACTTCAGTTCTAAACTGGATTATTTTTTGTCTGTAAAAACCTTGCAAGACCATGGATAAATATTTTTCTTTTGTTCATATGAACCTAAAAATTTTTCCATGGCCTGCCCAGTCTCAAATATCAAGTCACAAAAAGTATCTTTATTAATTAAAATTAATGGTCTTACCTCTTTTGCACTGACACCCAAGGGTGCTATGACATAGTCCCAAACCTTATACCTGTCCAGACTTGCTTCTTTTTTATGGCTCACACATACTGTATACTTTTTTGTTTCTTTTTTTTCTTCTTTCTTCTTTGCTCCTTCTCCCACAGTTTGTACATAAGTTTTTGTCTCTCAAACTTTTTCTGGCACGGTCTCTTCTTCTCCTTTTTCTTCTATTTTCTCCATGATGTCACACCATGAAATTGCTGCTCCACTTTCTGGTTCACTTTAGTTTACCATTTCTTGCAACCCTCTCGATTGGAGGGTTGTAATTATGCATTTCTCAGAGGTAACTGTCTCTCCTTCAATTAATCTTCTCTGAAAGTTTTCCTCTGAATCCATCTTTGTTACAGCTACAGTCTCCTTTTCTTCCAATAGCACTGTTTTTTCTGCGCCCACAGCATCATAAAACATTTCTGGTAGTGATTCTACCATTTCAGCTACATTTTCATCAGCCTTCATTTCATTTTCAGCCAAAGCTGAAACAGACATATTTTCTTACTGTTCCTCCTGGCTGCCTCCGTGCCTGGACAGGAAACAGGAAGTCAGGATGTGTAACACACAAATCCTTCCCCTAACTACCAAGAGTATGGGAATTTCCTCCAGTAGTGTGTGTGGGTGTGTGTGAATATATATATATATATATATATATATATATATATATATAGTGTGTGTATGTATGTATATATATATATATATATATATATATATATATATATATATATATATATATATATATATGGGTCTACTTCACATCAAAATCCCAGAAGACTGAAGATGACATCATGGAGATGAAATCAGCGAAAGACCAGATCAAGGAATATCTTCCAAGGCTAAGTAACCACTAACACCAAACATCATGAAAATGAAGCTGCACCATCCCCAACCCACCCTGCCTCCCAAACTCCCCCTAAGTAAATATGCCAACTCCGAGATCTCACTACAGTTGGGAAAAGGACCAAGTTCACCTTGTTGGCCAACAAGTTACTTACACTGTGAATACATTCACTGAAATGAGTTTTCACTGATTTCATCTCGACGGTGTCTTTGATATTTTCAGGAAGACTTATATATATATATATATATATATATATATGTATATGTGTGTGTGTGTGTGTGTGTGTCTATATCTATATACATACACACATATATATATATATATATACACATATACATACTTATACATATACATACATATACACCACCTGGGTCTTCCCTGAATAGAGGCCACTAGCACCATGGGACTAACCTGGTGAAAAAAAAAAGGACAAATGTACAGATAAATTATATCCACAGCCCCTAGGTGCTTTCCTGCATAATTCTTTACCCTCAGGCTCCACTGGATTATGATTTAATAAGATGTTCAAGTCTCTCCATGAATACCTCACAAAAACACCCTCAGTTTCTCTACCCAGAATCCTTATTTCAGGGAAACACCCTCCCAACCATCTATGAAATGCCAACTTCTCTGAGCCTGTACTAATAGAACCCCTTCTGTTATTCACAAATCAGATGTCATCAGTTGATTGAATTTACTGGCTAATGCAGCTATGAAAAGCACAGTATTTCTTTAAATCAAGCAGCAGCAATCTTTATTTACATCAGTTAAATGCCATTTTAGCACGTTATTGATAAATGTGTCCACAAGAACAAACTAGTCATTTCAGGTGCATTTGCTTTGTATTTTGTATATTTCTTGGCTAACTGTGAATCATTGTAAAGAAAGTCTTATATAATGACATTGTTCGGTGAGTATTGCATTCTTGCACTGAATGAATATGAGAGGGCATACTTAAAACTGTTAGGTACAATGACCTAAACCTGGCTATCAAGTTCCATTGCCAAGTATCATGCAAATACTTGTATACAGGTTTTAAAGTCTAATTACAGTTATCAGCCATTTAACAATTCAAAGTTATCATCAGCTAGTCTTCTCTAAGCATAACATGATGCCATGATGAGGACAACCATTTTGTACTACTACAGTGAAAGCATATGAACAACACTCAGACACCAATGACTTCTCTGATACATGATGTCTTTGCCTTCCTGGAATTACATCATTAGTCATACAAATTGCTTACACAGGTATGTCACTACACTGAACAAGGAAAAAACACTGAACATTGACATTAGAATCTGATATTCTTTACAATTTTAGCAAGTAAGCAAACTTCATTCTGACTTGGATCTCAGATTTGTCTTGTAAGAAGTGAGGAGACATTCCACAAATTGCAATTTGAAATGTACTGTTATGTATCTTCACTAAGATAACCAAACAAGACAATATCATCCCTAGGATCATACTTAGACAACCAATAAAATAGTGGTATACCATTTCTACAACTGCAACAGCTAATAACACATACTAGTATAAGTACTGGAGACAGTGGAATTGTAAAAGAAGTCAGATAATAAATGGTCTAATCAATGAGCTCAAATGAAGTAGTTGTACACTTTTAGGACTGTAGGCATTATAATGCACTAATCTTTCAAATATAAAAGCAAGCCAAATAAATGTGCCATTAGACTCATGTTGCTCTACATATTCATAGAAGTACACAGGAAACACAAAGAAAATCAGTACAGAATGTACTGAAGTACTGCGGAAGAATGAATTAGTAAACTCAAAAGAAGTTCACAGAAGATAACATATAGCAATTAAAAGACTGGAAAATAGCTCTGTGGTGCCCAGGGATGAAACCAGAGATGGACTCATAACCTAAGCTTTGGAGAAGCTGATGAGAAAAGGTGAGATTCTGTTACCAGTGCTATCTCATCCTTCCTAGAGGGAGGAGGTGATCTGATTCCAACATTTATACCGATTGGACAGAGTGGTGCAAAATACACATAATATGGGTTGGGGGACTTGGTATTACCCCACCTTCAATACTATAATGTCCATTACATAGAATTCCTTGGCACAGAGACTGGCCATTTTGCAGCTTGTAAAGAATTTTGCAGCAGGGCTACTTACTGGCAACTTTCATTACCAACCTATCACAGCTATGCTATGCAGTTTGTACTGGCTCCTTATCCACTTCCATATCATCTTTAAAATCTTGGTGCTAGTTTTACTGTCATTGCATGGCTTGGATCCCTCCTACCTGAAGGAGCTCATTGTAGCATACTGTCAGAGCTTTGTGCATAATCTCTCAGGAGCCATGGGTGGTGCTGCAAATAAAGTCGAAACTTTGAGCTTTCATTCTTTTACTTATTGGGCCCTGAAGCTGTGGAAAAATGGCATAATGGTTAAAGTCTTTGCTTCCCATGCACAAGATATAAGGATCGGTCCTGACCTCCAACCAATTCCTGTTTGCACCTGTGTCTCTATGGCATTCCTCCCACCTCCAAAACACATGGTGAGCATTTTCATCTCAAATTTACCCACGAATGGAGCTGTGGGCAGCAGCACAGACTCTAGATAGTACCCTATAGGGGAAGAGTTGCATAGACCAACTGATGCACTGTACCCTCAAGATAAGGAGAACATGGATCACAGAGTGAGTGCTGTGGCATGGCCAGCCACCCAGTGATGTAAAATATGGCTCTAGATGATCGGGTCATGTTGACTTGATGTCACCCTGCACCTGTGGAATGGACTTCATCAGTGTCTTCAGGAAAATTCTACACTTACCAGTCTCTGCAGATCATGAAATATCTACCTCTTTGAGTTGCCATTTGAGTGAGGATCTCAATTTTAATATCTCATATCACGTTGAAGGCTGTATAGCCATTGGCCAGATTTATTTGCTGGCCTGTATAACTTGATTTTATTAAATTTCATTAATTTTGTAGCAGCAGACATGGTGTTGATGTCATGTTTTATATGTTGTACAGAGAAAGTACAGTTGTGTACTCTTACCATAAATGTAGATGTTCGAGTATGTTCACTGTTACAGTCATTACTGTAGGGTTCTTCCTGCTGGCAGCAGCCCTCGATCGGCCAGAGTCCCAAAGTCGGGTTCGACGTCAGCTGAAGTCGCTCCTGCCCTGACGTCAGTGCGCCAGGGGTATAAAGACCTCAGCCGACACCATTTTCCCCAGTTTTTCTTGCCCCAGATGTCAGGTGCCCAAAAATAAAGGCCAAAAGCTTAATCAAAAGAATAAGCAAACATAAACCAGAACATTCCCAAATATCACCTGCAAAAATACCTCAGAGAAAAAAGAAATGTCAAGGAGACACAGACAGCACTCAAAGAACAACAAAAGAGGGGACAGGAGGGAGGTAGCAGACTGTAACAGTGAACATACTCGAACATCTACATTTATGGTAAGAGTACACAAGTGTACTATGTTCTTCGTGGTTCACTGTTACAGTCATTACTGTAGGGTTGAATCCCAAAGCTAAGAAAGGGTGGATGGAGAAGGAACAGAAGGGGTGGCCACAAAACCCTGCAGGACTGCAGAGGCAAAGCCTGCCCTAGATTTAGAATAGAGAGGGAGATTGTAGTACTTAGAAAAAGTATGCACAGAACTCCAAGTTGCAGCTTCTAAGATCTCCTTGAAGTGGCAGTAGCTCTGGTAGAATGTGTTCTGATATTAACAGGAACAGGTTTACCATGATGAGAGTAACAGAACTTGATGCAGTGGGCAATCCACTTAGAAATAGTCTGCTTAGTGATTGCTCTCCCCTGTGAGGTAGAAGCATAAGCCACAAACAATTGGTCCGATTTCCTGAAAATCTTGGTCCTATCCAGGTAAAAACGAAGCTGCCTGTGTATATCTAAAAAATGCAAAATACTTTCCTCTTCACTTTGAGGATTAGGATAAAAGGTAGGCAAATGAATAGTCTGATTCAAGGCTACTTTCGAAACCACCTTAGGCATAAAGGTGGGATTAGTCCTCAGAGACACCCTGTCCTGATGAAAAATAATAAAGGGTTCCACAGCCATGAGAGCTTGCAATTCCAAAACTCTTCTGGCAGATGTAATGGCTAAAAGAAAAGCAGTTTTCCATGATAAAACTTTAAATCTGTGGAAGCTGCAGGTTCAAAAGGAAACAAAGTTAACTTTTCCAAAACAAAGTTGAGATCCCAAGTGGGAACTGGTGCTCTTAAAGGGGGCCTTATATTCTTCGCCCCTCTCATATATTGCTTAAGTAACGGATGAGAAAAGATTGGGGGATCCATATTGTAATGTGCAGAAATAGCAGAAGCATGAGTTTTAATAGATGAAAAAGATAGGCCCTTATGTAACATCTCTGTTAGGTATTGTAAACTCAGAGGAATGTTTGGAACTGC
Organism: Protopterus annectens; assembly: GCF_019279795.1. Taxonomy (NCBI): domain Eukaryota; kingdom Metazoa; phylum Chordata; order Ceratodontiformes; family Protopteridae; genus Protopterus; species Protopterus annectens. Next base: position 1,337,914,459 of record NC_056739.1, read on the forward strand.
AGAATCAAAACCCTGGGCCTGAGTCCAGGAGCAAAATATTTTCCATTTACCAGCATAAGATTTCCTGGTGCTGGGCCGTCTAGCTTCAAGAATTTCGTCCAGTACCTGTTTGGTAAGGGTAGAACTGTTTAAAGACCCTGGATCCGCCAAGCTGCTAGATTCAGAGTTTTGACATGGCTGTGCAGGATCTGGCCATCTCGTTGAGACAGTAGATGTGGAAGTTGTGGCAAAATCCAGGGTGGACCCTGAGCCAGGTTCATCAGGGTGGAATACCAGAATTGCCGAGGCCAGTTGGGAGCCAGTAAAATAATTTGCAGTCTGTCCTGTTTGATTTTCAGAAGTATCCGAGGTAGAAGAGGCAAAGGAGGAAAAGCATATACTGAGAGGTGCTTCCAACTGAATGAAAGGGCATCCAATTTCCATGCTAGCTTGTGGTAGGTCCTTGTGCAGAACGTTTGAAGTTGATGGTTTTGGGGAGATGCAAAAAGATATATGTCTGGGCACCCCCACACCTCCATTATCATCCTGAATATCCGAACATCCAACATCCATTCGTGTGGATCCGAAAGATTTCTGCTTAGACTGTCTGCCAGAGTGTTGTCCTTTCCTGGCAGGAATTGAGCTTGTAAGTCCACCTTGTTGGCTAGCGCTGTGTTCCACAGAGCCATGGCCAATCTACACAGGGGGTAAGAGTGAGAGCCTCCCTGCTTGTTTATGTACCACATCACTGTAGTGTTGTCCGTCTTTATCAGTAATTGCCCCGGTAGAATATGATCTTTGAATGCCATCAGGGCATTCTGTACAGCTAGCATCTCCTTCATATTTATGTGCAGATGTATTTGGTCCCCTGTCCAGGCACCCTGAAGACATTTCCCTTGCATGTGGGCTCCCCATGCATAATCCAAAGCATCCGTCGTTATGACTCGATTGGCTGGAATGGGACAGAAAGGCCTCCCCTTGTTCTGGAGACAGGCCTCGGCCCACCAAAGCAACTCCTGCCAGAGACAAGGCAAAATTGCAATCACTGTTTCCAGACTGTGGCAATGCTGAGACTATACACCCCTGAGGTACCACTGTATCTTCCTCATATGCAGCCTTGCATATGGTATTAACAGAATGCAGGATGCCATGTAAACCAGAGCCTGCAGAATTTTTCTTGCAGACAGCTGACTCATTAAAGCCAGATTTTTGAAATAAGAAGCCAGTTGCACTTTTTTGTCTGGTGTCAAATAAGCCATCTGGGTTGTAGTGCTCAGAAGCGCACCCAGGAAAGTAATTTGCTGAGTGGGCACCAGGTTTGATTTCTTTAGGTTCATTGTGAACCCTAGGCACAAGAGAAGATGCTGCACAAATGCTAGATACTGAAGTAAAGTCTCCTTGTCGTCAGCTTGAATGAGACAATCATCCAGATAAGGGTATATTTGAATTCCCTTCTGTCTGCAAAACACCATTACTGGTGCCAGGCACTTTGTAAAGACCCTGGGCACAGCAGATAAGCCAAAGGGCAGCACAGAGAACTGGTAATGCTTCAAGCCCACTTTGAATCTCAGGTACCTTCTGCACTCTTGCCGTGTGGGAATATGCAGGTAAGCCTCCTTCAAGTCCAAAGTCACCATCCAAGCGTTCTTGCTCAGCATAGGCAGCAGCTGCTGCAGAGTGAGCATCTTGAATTATGGAATTTCTAGGAAGGTGTTCAATACGGAAAGGTCTAGGATTGGTCTCCATGCATTTTCCTTCCTGGGAACCAGGAAAAGTCTTGAATAAAACCCTTGCCCCAGTTCTGAATCTGGTACCAAACCTATGGTCCTCATATCCATGAGGGACCAAACTTGCCGTTGTGCCTCTGCCCATTGATGCTTTGGCAGATCTGGCCATCCCTTTGATTTTGGCAAGGTATAGAAATGAAACCTGTAACCCCTTGAAACTATGTCCAGAACCCATTTGTCTTGGGTTATGCGGCTCCAATTGTGATAAAAAAGAGAGATTTTTCCTCCCAAAGGCGCATCCAGGAGGGGAGCCCCTGGAGCTAGTAAGGGAGAGTCATAATGACTGTTTCCTGTAAGGTTGTGACCTATCTTCCCCTCCCTTGGGAGAGGGGGCACTCCACTGCTTATTTCTGAAAGGGGGCTGTGCCTGACCTCTACCTCTGGAACACCTGCATCTGCCCCTCTGAGGTCTGTCAGAGCTCGGAAAGGACCAAGGTTTAGCTGCCAATTCCTGTTAAATCTAGGGGGTTGTACCTGTAGAAAATCTTTAACTGTCTGCATAGATTTGGCTTTGTCTTCCATTTTCTTCAATACTTCCTCAGCTTTGGCCCCAAACAAAACATTGTGTTGCAAAGGGGCATCTAAAAGCTTTGCTTTAACCTGCTCAGGCTAACTTTGCTCCTTTAACCAAGCATGCCTTCTAATAACTGCACCAGTTACTGCAGCCCTGCAAGAAGCCTCCAAAGAATCAAAACCACAGTGCAGGGTATGTTTACCCACCTGCTCAGTAGCACGCAATAAATCCTGTAATTCCTTATTGTCTGCACAACCAGAAACAGCAGACATCTTTTGCTTTAACACAGACAAAAGATATTGCTGATATTTTAACATATGAAATTGACAATTCAAAGCTCTAATAGACAATGTAGCATAAGTATAAACTTTTTTGCCCCATCTTTCCAAGGCTCTGGACTCTCGGTCAGAGGGAATAGGATTCTTAGCAGAGGCTGCTTTAACACCCTTAGGGCCCTGAGAAATAGTTTCTGGATCATCTGAAGGATTCTTAAAAAAATATTTGTGGGAATCTGGAACCCTATAATACCTATCCGATTTGACAGGAGCAGGAGGAAAAGAATCAGGAGAGAGAGATGCCTCTGTAAAAACATCATCCACAATGTCCAATACAGGGGGAATAGCCAGGGGTCTATGCTGTGGAAGCAGAAGAAAATCCCTAAGCCTTTTCTTAGATTCAGAGTATTCCTGCCCTTCCCAGTGAAAATGCTCTCTCATGTCATGCAAGTTTCCCCAAATGAATAATCCTCAGGAGGAGAGGCCGAAGGAAGGGATTCTTCAGCATCAGAATCTTTATAAGGAGGGAAGGAATAATCCTGCTCAGAGGAAGAAGCAGAAGAAATTGAAACTTGATCTGAGGAATCATAATCTGGCTCTAGCCCTCTTGTCAGGAGGGGGATGAGAACCCCTGATCATAGTTAACAGGTCTTCAGCCATTCTAAGCATCTGTCTTTGAAGTCTAGGGCCCTGAGCAGAAGGTGCCTGTGCATGCTGCTTTTGTCTTTGCCGGAGCCTTAGTCTTTGCCTTTGTCCTTGACTGCAAAACTGGAGGCATCTGTACATGAAGCTGTGTAGGCCGAAAAACTCCCTCAGAAGCCAGTGCCTGCACAGCGGCTCCGGACCCATCTGAGGGAGCAATATTCGGAGGACCAATCCCTGAAAAGTCTGAAGGCCCCATCGGCTCATCACGGGAGTCGGTACAGGCAACCAGCTCAAAAGTGGCGGACGACAGGGGCTGCGAAAGCTCCTCACTGATGACAGCCGAACCGGCAACTGGCTCTGGTTGAATAAAGTCGTCCACTTTGGACCTCTGAGGCCTGTCTTTATCATTGTGCCTCTTATACACTGCAGTAGCCGGATAAGAATCCGACGACATATTGTAATTAAATCTTTTTCCAAAATAATGGAAGGCAAAATCGTTCCTACGCCTAATAGTGCATTGAGTAAACTTAGCACAAAACCTACAATTAGCTACGTCGTGGTCAGGACCTAAGCAAGGTATACAGTAAGAGTGAAAATCCTTATGAGGTATTTGCTTCCCACAAGAAATACAGTTATTAACTTTTTCTGACATTGGACTGGAGCAAGAAAAAGGTTTCCCCAATGGGGTACTTAGCTCAAAAGAAGAAGTCTTCAGTTCAAAAGACACCAAAAATGAACAGGAGTCGGCCGACCGGCACTTGCGAACTGCTTTGCAACAGGCACTGTACGGCAAGAAAGACTGGGGAAAATGGCGTTGGCTGAGGTCTTTATACCCCTGGCGCACTGATGTCAGGGCAGGAGCGACTTCAGCCGACGTCGGACCCGACTTTGGGACTCTGGCCGATCGAGGGCTGCTGCCAGCAGGAAGAACCCTACAGTAATGACTGTAACAGTGAACCACGAAGAACATCCAGGTTCATTCATGAAACACCAGTGATTAACACATTAATGTACAGTGTATGAAGGATGTTTTCCCAGAAGACTGATTTTTTTTAGTGTACTAGGGATTTTTCTTTTCCATGGGTGGGAGTGACCATACAGTCGGTATATATAAGTAGTTAGGGGTTCAGGCCAGCTTGCTGCACTGTAAAAATGTTTTTTTTTTATTTTATTTTTGGTGATTGGTTTGCTTGCAAATGTTCACATTGCTGGAGAGTCACACTTTTATGATCACAGAGCTGTGTGGTCATCACAATGGAGTCAACACCACTTCAGGGAACCATCTTAAGTCTTACTTTTATAATTTTTTTTTTTTTGGCAGTTTGTTCGTAATTCCTTAATTACCTTAAATTTACATTTGGTGCTTTGTAAAATAGAAACTTAACTTCAGAAGTTGAAGTAGCTATAATATATTTGGTTGTATAAGGGGCAAAGCCCCTACATTTGGCGGGTTGGGAGAGAAACCCCTTAAAACACAGCTCTTTACTGTACTCATATTATTGGCTTTCACTTTGAGGAGTGATGAAGGCTCATACTGATTCTTGTTATAGGTATGTGTTAAAGAATGTATCCGGTACCTGCCAAGTACAAATTAGGACAGCAATCTCACAGTGCATTCAAAATGTTATATTACATAGGATTTATGGTCTGGAATCAGTATGTGTTCCTGCCTTAATCCAATTTGTCACATCCCTGCCTATGTATAGTTTAATTGCACAGCTTAGTAAAGACAAGCACTGAAAAGTGCATTACTTTACTGACCACACATCTTAACCACTGTTGATACAGTTCAATTCCAATGCAAGGCAACATCCAACACTGTCAAATACTTGTTCTTAAATATAAGTTTGGTGGAAAGATTCTTCATTTGCTTTGAGTTACATCTACAAAGCAACCCTTTATATAAAATATAAATTTATATCCAAAATATGTGTTTGATAAGTTGTGTGTCTGTGTGTGTGTGTGTGTGTGTGTGTGTGTGTGTGTGTGTGTGTGTGTGTGTGTGTGTGTGTGTGTGTGTGTGTATGTGTGTGTGTGTGTGTATATATCTATATATATATATACAGATATATATATATATATATATATATATATATATATATATATATATATATATACACACATACATACATACATATACATATATACATATCTATATATATCTCCACTAAGAAACCAGTCACCAGCGGGGTGCCTCAGCACTCAGTACTGGGACCGCTCCTGTTTGGCATCTACTTCTTGGAGGTAAAGACTAATGTCAAGGGCCTTTGGCTGACCAGGTTCACAGATGACTGCAAATTGAGAGCCATCATAGATTCTCACCATAACACAAACATCTTTCAAGAGGGTCTAACACAGATAAATGACTAGTACCAAAGTTAAAACTCAATGCCAAGAAATGCATTATAGTGCCTTTTGAGAAAAAAAATACCCAGGCTAATTACTACACTGATAAGTTACCCCTAAGAGCTGACCCAGGAGTCAGGGATCTGGGAATATATGTAGACAGTAATCTATCCTTTGAAACAAGTGTGGCCAAGGTAGTAAGAAAGTCATTCTATGTTTCCCAACTTATAAGTAAGTGCATGACAAACAGGTCCAAGGAAGTCATAGTGCCACTTTATTTGGCTCTTATCAAACCCATCTTTGAATACAAGTACTCTTCTTCAGCATGTATCTAACCAGACATATGCACAATTGGAACGTTACGCCCACAAACATTCCATACCAGGAGAATCCAGGGTGTAAACACATTGTCCTGTATGGATCACCTTAAAGCCCTATCTTTATAACTGGCCTTGTACAGGTTACTGAGAAGCAATCAATGCCTGGCATACAAGGCTTCATCAGATCCAGCTCTGATGGACCTTTTACACATCCACAAAATGAACAATATCAAAACTACTAGATCAAAGGATTTAAGTTTTACTTTTGACATAAATTAGACATGATGGCAAAACAGATATTTGGCTCACAGGATCTCCATGCTGTGGAAGAGGCTCCCCATCCATGTGAAGCAAGGTCCATCTCTAACCTTATTTAAGTGTAACCTTGACAAATCGATGGGAAATCAGAAATTCACCCAGGATCTGGCCCCAATGTCTCTGATAGACAGAGGCAGACAGTAGTGTCTAAGCTAACATACCCCCCTCATAACCTCTAGAAACTTCCTAATTAACATTTACCCTCCTAATAAACACCCATAATGCACAGGGACATAATTGAGTTTGGTTGCACAGCTAGCCTTATAAAGGCCCTGGTGGCCATTAGAAAAGCATTTACCTATGAATCTATAATCCTATGTTGTGTGTTTGTGTGTATGTATGTGTGTATATATGCATTACATACAAGAAAGGGCATATAAGAATGTAAAAAAAACATTGGAACTTTTAAGAAAATTAAACTAAAGCAAGAACAAAGATGGATGAGGAGACAAAGAATGTTAAGATACAGCAATGGTTCCTTTATTTATAAAACCTTTACTACTTTAATTCAGATGCCAAAGTTCTGGAACAACAGTATTGAGATTATCAATATAAGTTTGACAAATGAAACCTTTTTGATTTTGTAGGTATTAAAGTAATTATTATTTCATCTCTGTCACTTTTACATGACATTTAGCTCCTTTTATAATTTTTTATTGATATATATATATATATATATATATATATATATATATATATATATATATATATGTATGTGTGTGTATACATATATATATATATATATATATATATATATATATATATATATATATATATATATATATATATATATATATATAAAATCCCAAGGTTCAGAATATGGAATTCAGAACCTTGAGATCTTGGAATCTCGAAATTAAGAACCCCCCCTCCCAAAAAAAAAGCAGTCAACACATTATAAAACATGTTTTTGCAGGGCGACAACCCCCCTGCACCTCCACACCCCCCACTACTTAAATATACCAACTCTGAGATTGCACTACAGCAAGGGAAAGGGAAATCTCCCATTCCACGCTGTATGCCGATCTCTGTTCAGGATTTTTAAGTTTTAAGACTTTGATCATATGATCTTCGATCATATGAATTTCAAAGTTTTAAGCTTCGAAATTCTGTAGGGGACCCATATATATATATATATATATATATATATATATATATATATATATATATATATATATATATATATATATATATATATGCATTTATGTGTAGCCAAAAAAAAAAAAAAAGTAAGTATGTAGGGCTGGGAATCCACAGCTTAAAAATTATGCAGGACCTATGGTACACTTAATTTACCAATGGTGAAATGCTACATATCTCAGTCATTTGAAGTGGAATACTGGATGAAATCTTCATACACACAGTAGAGAATATATAATCTCAAGTACCTCCAAAAATCTGAAAAAAAAAACTGCAAACATTGCAGAGTGACAGGTTTTCCTGTAAAATCCAATGAAATGTCATACACTGCACTCACAATGCTACATGTGGCCTAGTATCACTGAGTAGATGGTGTAAATGAATCCCTAGATAGTCTTCTCAGCCACTACAGACATCATCATCATCATCATCATCAGTGTTGTTTTCTAAGCATACTGAGAGTGCTAACAATGCCCACACCAGGTAATCAGTAATTTATGCAAAGTAATCACCCACAGACTTGTACAATAAGGTTATTGTGTATGTGTATCAGACAGTGGTGATAACATAGACTATATACTTTTATATGGAAAGGATCACAAGTTACATGCCAAAAGGAAGCCATGTGCTATTGCAACCTCAGATTATACTACCTTCCCATTGTTAAACCATGTGATGACTCCAATCTACTGTCCACAACAGTCTGCCATGGCAAAGCTTGATAATGACTTCTATCTGAAACACACACACACATTTGCACGAGCACATGCACACATACACACGTGTACACATGCACACACACGATTCTCTGCAAAATAAAAAATAAAAGCAAATAAAACCAAAACGTCCAGTATTAATAATACAGCCCTGTGTTATATACCTGCATTCAAAATACAGCAAAATGCCACTAGTAAATAAAAAGTTACATTAACTATAATTTATAAATGTAATAACTGTAATCTCAAAGATAATGCTAGCATTTTAAAAACGGATAACTCTGATCTCAAAAACACTTTTATGATCCACCCCAGAAACTCAAACAAGGCCTACAATAAACAAAAGCAATAAAAGCTATTAAAAGTACTGTGGTATTTCACATTAAAATTAAAGCACATAGTTTAAGATACACCACACATTTTGAAGTATAAATAATGTACTTGCCTCCAAAAAGTCAAGCCCACAAAATGATGAATTTCTTTTACAGCTTAAAAAATGCCCTTGCATTCTGAAATGCCTAACACACAGTTTAATCCCATTTGAAGCAGCATTGCACAATGTGTCAAGTTTCAGCAATTCAGAAACTGCTGTAACATTACAATGCTATGAAGGCACCACCATGTAACAAGGGTAGCTGTCTCATGGGAGTTTATGTATGCAAATGTGTCAGTCTAGGGGCATAGCTAATGCAAATCTTCCCCTAGAAATACTCCTGACATTTGAATTGTGAGGTGGAGTGATTTTGAGAATATCTGTACCACAATGTTTGGGGAAAAGAGTGGAAATAATGTTTTCTGATTTTTAATGACATACATTAATTCCCTTCAATGGGAAATTTGGAAATGATAACACTATAGGAGAGAAGTACTTTGAAGCCACAAGTGTGTGTGTGTGCATTTGTACATTTGCGTGTGTGCGTGTAGACATGCAGTGTGACTGCCACAGTCTGGATATTTGTGTATCTGTGTGTGTATCTGTATGGGCATGCAGCATGACTGCAACTGTCTGGATATATGCGTGTGTGTGTGTGTGTGTGTGTGTGTGTGTGTGTGTGTGTGTGTGTGTGTGTGTGTGTGTGTGAGCAAGGGTGTACGCGTTTGTGTGTATGTGTGTGTGTGTGAGTATGGGTGTCCGCATATGTGTGTGTGTGTGTGTGTGTGTGTGTGTGTGTGTGTGTGTGTGTGTGTGTGTGTGTGTGTGTGTGTGTGTGAGCATGGGTATCCCCGTTTGTGTGTGTGTGTGTGTGTGTGTGTGTGTGTGTGTGTGTGTGTGTGTGTGTGTGTGTGTGGGCATGGGTGTCCGCGTTTGTGTTTGAAGTTACCTGTCCAACTGCAATGCATGGGCTGGTAGAGGGATCACAAGCTAGGCTTGCAGTTTATCTGTAAGACACCCCATACAGGCTAGTATATTGATTTTTTCTAAGGGAAATGCTGTGTGTGTGTGTGTGTGTGTGTGTGTGTGTGTGTGTGTGTGTGTGTGTGTGTGTGTGAGCAAGGGTGTACGCGTTTGTGTGTATGTGTGTGTGTGTGAGTATGGGTGTCCGCATATGTGTGTGTGTGTGTGTGTGTGTGTGTGTGTGTGTGTGTGTGTGTGTGTGTGTGTGTGTGTGGGCATGGGTGTCCGCGTTTGTGTTTGAAGGTACCTGTCCAACTGCAATGCATGGGCTGGTAGAGGGATCACAAGCTAGGCTTGCAGTTTATCTGTAAGACACCCCATACAGGCTAGTATATTGATTTTTTCTAAGGGAAATGCTTATCGCATTTGCGCACTGTTGAGCGACTGATAGTTTAGTCTACTCAGTCCCTCCTGGACCCCATACTGGCCAGTGCACAGTTTTTGTTTTTGGGAAATACTGAGACTTTTCTTATAAGAACCTGGAAATTTATGGGAAATGCCTATCGCATTTGCGCACTGTTGAGCGACTACCTTTTTAGTCTACTCAGTGCCTCCTGGACCCCATACAGGCTATTACTCTGATATTGCTTTTGGCAAATACTTATTGCAATGTTGCGACTAAGGCCTTGACCTTTTTTAATATTTTTAGGTAGTGTTTAGAGCTATTTTCTCTGGCTAATACTAGGCTAATTATTGCTTCCTGGACCCCAGTCAGGCTCACCTGAAGCTTAATTTGGTGACATATATCACTATTGTTTTTGCTATGGTTATTGTAACCTTTACTGCAGGTTAGGAAGTGGCCTTACACGTGGTGACTGGACTCAGGTCTTACTCTTTACAGGGCCCTCTTTCACTTAGCACTCCTCTCTGTTGTACATTATGGAGTGATGTGCCTGCTTCATTGTTTCCCCTTGACTTTAGATAAATATTTTGTGCTTTAATTAATGGTATATCTTGCGTTTTTAACCAACTGCTGCAATTTTCCTATTGTGGATATGCACACGATTTACTTGTAGAACCTTAAACTGTGTAACTATGCAAATTGTTTTTGCCTAAATTCTTAACTTATTTTTTTGACTAACCTACTCTATTTTCATCGTGTTATACTTTATCTGTGTATTTGGTTATTGCACTTTATTGACACCACTGCATTTTTTATTATTCAATTTTAATGCATTTGTATTCTCTCCCACTTTTTCTCCTGTAACAGCTAATTCTCCCGCCTTTACCCAGTGTCTGTTTGCCTGGGTTGGAATCTTCTTCTACTCTACGAGGGTAATTTCTGCCTACTACCCTTTGAAATCTCTGGACCTTGCACTCTCCCTCCAACCCTCTACCTCAAGATTTTAAAAAGAGTATGTCTACTTAATTGTTTGTGGCCTATGACCATTTTTATCCAGTGAAGTTTCTGTTTGCTCCTAGCTAAGCCTGTCAGCAGCAGCCCCCCCCCACCCCTTACTCTGTTTCTCTCTTCCTCTCCCCTACCTTCCTGTTTTACTTGGCCTGTACTCCCCTCCCAGTAGTGTACGTTTTCTGCCCCAGACCCTTTGTGACTCTTCTCTGTACCTCTGCCCCTTGTCCACTAGGTGTCACTCTATCTACATCGTGACTTATAATACTGGTCTATTCCCCAATCTTCTTCTTCCTATTTACACCTTTCTCACTGCTATCCCTTTCCTCCTTTGTAGTGCTGTGTGACCCTCTCCTCCCTACGCTACCTATCTCAATCCTCCTATCTGCTAGCTTTTTCTGTTACTTTTTCCTTCCGCTCTGGACTCTGTGTGTCCCGCTCCGTTCGCCCTGCGGGCTCACTCCGCTCCCCACCCTACCCCCAATTCCCACCCACCCCAGGGGTCCTAATCTTATACTTCACTAGTCACACCTCTTCCCCTTACAACCTATCCTAATCTTTCCCGCTAAAAACTAAACCCCTCCCCTGTACACACTATCCTTCCTCCTCCCCCCTTCCTCTACTACTAACTTACCTCCTCTCCTATTACTAAAGTCTCTCCTATTCCTCAATTAACACTTTTCCCTTAAACTTCCACTCTCTTCACCTATACCTCTCCTTTATATTCTCTTTTCACACCCCTTCAGACCCTCATACATTCGCATTCTTTCTTTCTTCCTGCCTTATACCTATAACTCCACCTCTCCTTCCCTTTCTTCTACTATTACCATATAACTTACCTTACCTCACATATGACTCCACACTTACCCACCATGTTGATACTCTTATCATTATTCTCTACTACCCTTTATTCTTCTTACCTTCTTACCTTCTTCGAACACCCTCTTAAAAACCAACCAGACTACACATATAAACATACATCTATCTTCCACACTTCTCTTACCTCTTTCTTAAATTCTACCTCTTCCCCCAACTATCACCTTCCTAAATTCCATAGGCACTCTCACCTTACCTATGCCTTACACTCAAATAAAAAAATGAAACAACTAACCCTTCTTAAAAGCATCTTCACATCCAGACCTAATACTCCTACCTTAGAAGACGGTGACATTCACCCCAACCCTGGCCCTATTTCTTCCTCCCCTAAAGTATCTAGGCCTAAATACAATAATACCCTACTCATAGGACATCTAAATATACGAAGTGTAAATAACAAAGTACCCTACTTACATGCCCTCTTACACACTCACCACTTTGACATTTTGTGCCTCTCAGAGACTTGGCTAAAACCAGCCACCAAAGACACTGAGATTATACCCCAAGGATATAATCTACATAGACTTGATCGTTCTAAGCGTAAAGGTGGTGGAGTGGCAATTCTATTTAAGAACCATCTTAGCATCTCCACCCTCCCAGCCTGTCAAACTCAGGATGCTAGAGTTGAAGCCATAATGGCTAAACTTCAATTAAATGCTCAAAAAGCCCTTTATATAATCTGCATGTATATTCCACCAGGCAACAATATACCCATCTTAGAAAACTTCCTCTGCTGGGTTTCCTCCAACTACCCTCAAGAAACTATTATTCTGGGTGACTTTAATATAGACTGGAATACCATTAATAATGAAAATCCCTCCTGTCATATAAACCTACATGGTTTTACTCAATCCATTACCACTATAACTAGGCTTAATAAATCAAGTAAGAAACAGAGTATCTTAGACTGGATACTCATAAACAAAGCCAATGTTTCATATAAGGTAGGAACTTTGCCTGATGACCTCAGTGACCACTGCCTAACCTATATCTCTAGGGAAAAGACTGATTATCAAAACCTCCCCAACATAAGAATAATACGCTCTACCAAACACTTTAAAACTGAGTTATTTCAAAATGAACTCGAAACATGCAACTGGAACCTCTTGAAATCACTTCCACTTAATGAAGCAGTATCGTTCTTTAACGCTACCTTTCTTTCCATATTGGATAAACATGCTCCTGAACTCTCTATTAGAATAAAGTCTGATACTGCCCCATGGCTCTCAAAGGAAACAAAGAAATTGATTCAAACTAAAAATAAAGTTTGGGCCAAATGGAGACACCATAGAATCAGCTCTGACTTTCTCCATTTTTGCCAACTTAGAAACCTTACAAAAAAAGCCATAATCTCTGACAAAAAGAACTACTACTGTAAACTACAAGAAACCCATTTCAACAAACCCAAACAATTCTGGTCTTCTATCAACAAACTCCTTTCTCCTGGAACAGCTAAAACTCCCTCCCCCCTAAACGCTGACCCAGATACCCCTAACCATACTGCAAACGCTTTTAACTCCTTTTTCATAGAAACCATTCAATCTCTTGCTAGACAACTAAACACCAATAACTTTTACCCCCCAAGTAAGCTTGCCTCCCCTAACAACTTCACTCTACAGCCCATCTCTACCTCTTTCATCTACAAGCTTATTCTCAAACTGAAACCCTGCACCCCCTCTGCCGACAAACTCCCTTCACTCTTTCTTCAAAAGGCTGCTAAACAGATTGCATACCCTATATCTATACTCATAAATAGGGCTATCCAAGAGGGGACCATACCTGATATATGGAAAGTCTCTCATATCATCCCACTACACAAAGGTGGTAACTCCATTGACTACACCAATTTTAGACCCATTGCTCTTCTCTCACCTCTAGCTAAGATAATGGAAAAATGTATTCATCAGCAACTTGTACAGTATCTCTCTTTAAACAACATTATAGCCAATTGCCAACATGGCTTCAGACCTCACCACAGCACCTCCTCTGCCCTCCTCTCCTTTGTTGACACCATCAACAAATACCGCAACTCCAACCTTGTCTCCTCTGCTCTTTTCATTGACCTCTCTAAAGCTTTTGATATGGTGAACCACTCTTCCCTTATCTACATCCTTGAATCCCTATCATTTGATAACCTGGCTATAAAATGGTTTACTTCCTATCTTAGCAACAGACAACAAGCCGTTCTTTGGGACAATCATATCTCTTCCTTATTGCCTGTTTCTATTGGAGTCCCACAAGGCTCCATTCTTGGCCCACTTCTCTTCTCCCTTTACATAAACGATCTTAACACTGTAATCCCACAAGCTACCTGCATCCAATACGCTGACGACTCCACTATTATTTGTTCAGCATCTACCTCCTCAGAACTTCTCTCTCTAACTCAGACTACTTTCAACACTGTAGAAACTTGGTTTTCTAGACGGTACCTACTCCTCAATGCTAAAAAAACGAAACTTCTCCTTTTTACTCCTACCACTAGAGCTTCCCCATTAAACTTCAACATCTTGTCCAATGACACCACTATCATCTCTCCTGAAACAACAACTAAACTGCTAGGAATAACCATTGATAACAATCTCACATTTGATCAACACATCAATAACATTATCAAAACAGTTAACAAAAAAATAGGCTCGTTATACCGTATTAAACCATTTCTTACACCTTCTACCAGAGCTACTATCGCCCACTCCCATCTGATATCTACTCTCTTTTACGCCTCACCTATTTTCACTAACCTTAAAAGGCTAACCTAAATAAACTAGCAACCTGTTATAATAGCATTGCTTGCTTTGCCACCAATAACCCTTTCAGAACACATCACTGTCATAACCTAAAACTCCTAGGCTGGCCAGAGCTACAAAACTGTCTTATAATCTCACAACTTACTATCGCCCACAAGATACTCTACCAACCAGAGAACACCCCAATACTTTCCCAACTTCTAATCCCTTATAACAATCTTGCCTCCCTTCGATCTTCTTCTAAACTCATGACCAAATCTGTAAAATCACATAACTTAGCTGGTGACTCTCTGTTCACTAATACTGTAGGTAGGACATGGAATACACTACCAACTGATATCACTCTAATCTCCTCCTTACCACTCTTCAAACAAAGAATCAAACTGTACTTCCAAAACCACTGGCTGTGTTCCTGCAGGACTCCTGACTAACCTTCTACACTCTCCCCACTCTATTATAACTATATACCATGCTAACTAGCTACTAGCTGTGTTCCTGCAGGACTCCTGACTAACCTTCTACACTCTCCCACTCTACTATAACTATATACTATGCTTACTAGCTATATACACTATTTCCCTTTCTTGCCCCATTGCTCTACTTTTATGCTCTGCCTCTCTCCTCCTTTTCTCTCCCCTGTGCTCTTTTCCATCTTCCTACCTCATCTCCTTACTAGACTACTGTTTCTCACTCTTTCTCTCTCTTGTATTACTACATTAATCCCTTTAAATCTCCTGCGTTACCTCTTTCTCTTTGACTGATTATTGAAAACTAATTGCTAATCTATAGATGATTTAATGTTACGCTACTATTGACCTAGTATAAAAACTGTAAGTGCCTTAGGTATTTGTTCCTATTACCTAATGTATATTCATATTTACTTAAAATGCTTTTTATATGTCTCTTAATGTTGATTAATGTGTGGAGCTTTTCTCCCTGGGCCTCTACTGAAAATGGACATATATCCAGCTAGACTAGCCCGGTTAACAAATGTAAAATAAATAAATAAAATAAATAAAAGACAGAACATTTCAAGATTCATTTTTAGATAGAGCTGTGACAAAAGTGTTGGATGGAATAACTGCCACATCAGTTTTCAAGGAAAGAACATTTCACCTGTAAAAATCTACTATTCATGCCAAAAGGAAAAAAAATGCCCCAAGACTGCGTTCTGTTTTAAATCTCATACAAAAACTGATGCAAAAGTTGCAATGTAAAAAAACAATAAATGGAATAAAACTTATTTTTTGTCTTCCAAACTCCTATCACTAACTATCAAAATGATTAACAATCCAACTAGCATGGTCTTGATCATACACTTTAATAAAAAACAAGTTAATGAGATGTAAAACAGATAAGTGTTTTCAGGTAAAAACCCTTCTTCAGATCTAAAAAACAAATACATTGAGCCATCCTATCAGTAAAAAAGTCTCATAAGGCAGACAAAAAGGTAAACAAATATGAAGCTCTTTAAAAGTTAAAAAAGCATCAGTTTTCTTCATAAAATAAAATTATGAAGTCCTTCAAATCCATTCATTATATGAACATCACCAGATACATTTTCACATTGAGACAAACTGCAGCACATCAAAAGCTCCAGTTGTCAAGTAATTAAGGAGGAGAGGAACTTAGAGCAGAGCTAGCTGCCAGCATCATCACATACACTTTCCTGCACACCAGCACTTTTCATTAGGCAATACCCTTACCAACATGGGGGTATTATATTATGAGGCTGGGTGGCCAATGAATTGTGACCTATAAGGATATATCCACCCTGGGTCATAGGGTAGCCCCGCATCATTGGCCATCCCAAATGCCCAGCTCTGCAATTACTCTAAGACCTGGCCACTGCCAGGCCTTAATGATCAATCCACCTACAGCACTACAGTATTTCCCTCAGGATAGACAGGCCCATCCTTCTATTTACTCCATCAGTCACTCAGATCACTAATCAGTCCTGGTTGACCTAGACCATAGTCATAGCTTTATCTCTCTGTGCTATTGCATGTGTATGTATTATGCACATTTGTAGCCCCACAGTTACAACCCAAAACAATCCCAAATCACAAAACAAAGAGATTTCCACAAGAACACTAAAACAAACATGTAAATAAAAATTAAAATTCTTTATCTCATCCCCAGCCCAAATCAAATGATCATTCAGCCCATGAAGCACAGAAGAAGATACTATAGCTCCAACCAATCAGACCTCAACTGAACCATAAGCATAACTAAACAAAAATCAAAAAAGGTAATAAAAATGTATTTATTTTATTTTATTTTATTTTACATTTGTTTAACGGGTAGTGTCCGACTGGGCTGGGAGCCCGTTTTCAGTGGAGACCCGGGGAGAAAAGCTCCAACAACATACAGCAGAGACCCGGGGAGAAAAGCTCCAGCAACATACAGTACAATTTAGATAGTGGACCAAAAGCAAATATGAATCAGTACATATTAAACAGATTCAGCACTACAGAACATCATTTACAGTATTTCAGGAATAACAGTACACATTGGTGTATAAGATATAATGCTAAAGCTAGCTAATAATTTACATGTGGAACACAGAGGAATTTTAAAGAATACAGATTGTTTAAGAAGTGAGAAAATACAGATAGCTTTTACTAGATAGATTTGTGAGAAAAGTATTAATGAGTATAAGAGGGTAAGAGAAGGAGAAAAAATGCAGAAGTGGAAGGAAAAGAAAGGGTGTTAAGCAAGACTACAGATTGATTAAGAAGTGAGAAAGACAGATAGCTTGTAACTAGATAGAACTGTGAAAAGAAGAATGCAGAAGTGGAAGTAAAAGAAAGGATTTTAAGCAGGAGACCAAAATTGATGCATGACTAGAGAAAAAGCTCTGGTCTGTATAGGTTCATAGGTAGGTACTAGGCTATTGGCCCTAGGGCCTATATAAGCCTAGCAAAAAAGGTACCCTGGCTTTCGCCACCCAAGAAAATTATTTTCCTGCGCCCCTGTAGAGCAGAGCCACAGAAGTGATCCCCGGGGTGAATTTCCCATTTCCCATCCAATCATCAAGATTTTTCTTGAAGAGTGCTAATGAGGAGCTTTGTTTGATATAGATAGGTAGTCTTTTCCAGAGTATGGGAAGTCTCTGGGACAGGAATCTGTCCCTCCAGCATGTTCTGTTTATTATGTTGACAAGGTTTAGGTCCCTAGAGTGTGTAGCTGAGAGGGATTGGGATTTCTTTAAGTGGAGCATGTCCAACAGCTCTGGGTTTGACATAGCTTTGTATGTTAGGCAGAGATCGCCCCTGAGTAGGCAATATGCGATGGAGTAAAGCTGTAGTTTTTTGAGACTGTCTGCGTAGGGCATCTGTTTGAAGCCAGTAATCCTCTTTGTGAGGTATTTCTGTGGTCTTTCCAGTTGTTGTAGATGTCTTGTGAGGTACATACCAAAGGGGGCATTGTACTCTATAATAGGTCTAATGAGTGATGAGTAGAGGGGAACAATGACCTCTTTTTTTCTGGATGAGAATCCCTTTGTGATGATATGAGCCACATAGAAGGATTTCCTGACCACTGTGGCGATCTGATCAAAGGAGAGACTACTGTCCACCTGTGTCCCGAGGTCTCATCACATTTTTGGCATTAAGTAGACTACCAGCTATGTGGTAGTTCATGGGTACAGAGTTTTTACCAAAGGGGATGACAATACACTTTTTGGTATTGAGCTTCAGGCCATGGCTTTGACACCAGGTATCTGTCTCAGTGAGGCCCTTTTGTAGTTTGTCCACATCATTAGGAGTTTCGATTATGGCTCCTAGTTTGCAGTCATCTGCAAACTTTGTTAGCCAAAGACCACCTGTGTTAGCCTGCACTTCAAAAAAGTAGATACCAAACAGCAGAGGACCCAGGACTGAACCCTGTGGTACTCCACTTGTCACTAGTCTGAAGTCGGACTTGGAATCCACTACTTTCAGAGTGTGGGTTCTGTCCGTGAGCTAGTTGGCAACCCATCTTGTGACATAGGGATTTATACCAGGTAGATAAAGGTATGTCCTGGTAATCTGAGGGGTCAGAGTCATCAGACTCATGATCTGAAGAATCAGAAGGAAAATCAATTCTTTGTCTTTTAGAGAGCGAAGGCTGGCTTCCCCTAATTAAAGTAATAAGGTCTTCAGCCATTCTAAGCATTTGTTTCTGTGGCATGGGAGCTTGAGAATGCGCTTAGGTCTGTTTCCTAGGCTTAGTGAGAACTCTGGGCATGAGAAATTCTGTAGTTTTAGTCAGAAACAAAGTGGTCGGTTTGATATAAACATCGGAAGGTCTGAATACACCCTCAGACGCCGGTGCCTGCACAGCAGCTCCGGACCCATCCAAGGTAGAGACATGCATGGCATACCAGGCTCTGAATGGATCTCAGTAGAGGCCTGCAAATCTGTAGAAGTGGGTATCAGGGGCTGCGAAAGTGCCCGAGTACCGACGGACTGGCGACTAGCTTAACGGAAGAGTCGTTGGCAGTTTTGGACCTATGCGGTCTGTCTCTGTCTTTATCCTTACGTTTTTTTTTGAAAGATTGGTAGTTGGATGGCTTATCTAAGCCATTTCAGAATACTGAGAATGAGAATGAAAGAATTTAGTGCCAAAGATAGCCCAACGATGAACAGTTCAGGCGTTGAACAGGGCACAAAACAGACAGCGAGGAATGTCATGGTCTGGGCCTAAACAGGTTATGCAATAAGAATGCAAATCACTGTGAGGTATTTGCTTTCCACAGGCAAGACACATTCATTTTTCGGTTAGAGCAAGAAAAAAGGATCCCCAATGGGGTACTTGGCTTTAGAAGACTTCTGGTCTGAAACTCCAATAACGAAAATTTCAGGTAGCGGCCGACCGGCACTTGCGAACTACTTCTGCTTCAGGCTCTGATCGGCAAGAAAAACTAATGTAATGGTGTTGGCTGCATGTTCTACACCCCTGATGACCCGACATCATGGAAGAAGTGACAGTATCCGACGCAGAAATCCCAAGACTCTGGCATTTGGGCCAACTGAGTGTATGGGAAAGGGCAAGGTGGTGCAGAAAACATTAGGAATTAACCAAGAGAGCAACTGTGGCAAATCCAGTTGCTTTCAAGGTGTTCTTTTAGTATTAATTTAAAAGCAGGATAGGAGAGAGTGCTTTGAATATTTAGTGGAAGGGAATTCCAGTACTTGACAATTTTGTTTGAATAGAGGGAGTCTCCATGGGTAGACCTGGGTGATCTGTTGCCGACATGCAGTTGGACCAGAGTTCAAATAGCAGGGCAATCATTTGGGTTTTGAATAATTTTGTAGGTGAGGGTACGTTGGTTTAGTGTTAAGAGGTTTGGGAGTCTGAGCCAGTTTAGTTGTTTAAGAGCAGTACACTGATGATCTATATGAGGGAGATTTGCGGCAAACTTAACTATTTTATTGCAGCAGGAGTCATGGTTTTGGAGGTCAGTTTTGCATACGTTGGTGAAATTTTGTGAGCAATATAATAGAGTAGATAGAAGTTGAGATCTGGCAGTGGCTAGCCTGGCTTGTGGTGTTAGATAGGGTTTTACCCTATAGAGCACACCAAGTTTGGCATGGACTTTTTTGATTGTTTGGGATATATGAATGCCAAATTTTAGTCAGTCATCTATAGTTAGGATATACTTAGGAATTTGGCCTGTTTAGTTGGCTCAATTTTAGTGCTATTTGTGGATAGGATAGAGAGGAGAGGAGAGTTGTTTTTGTTTGGTCTGTTTGCAAATATAACTAACTTAGTCTTTTTAGGGTTAATAATGAGTTGGTGGCTAGTAAGGAATGATTCAGTTTCCTGAAATGCTTTTTGCATTTTGTGTTGGAGTTCTAGGGGGGACGGGGTTGATACAATAATACTTGTGTCATCGGCATACTGTATGATTGAGGCTAGTTGGGTAGCAGACATAAGGTTATTTGTAAAGATGATGAAGAGAAGGGGACCCAATATGGACCTCTGGGGTACACCAGTGTTAACAGTCAGTAGAGGGGAGAGAGAGTGGTCCCATCTAGTAGTTTGTTGCCGGTTTGACAGATAGCTGTGAAACCATGTTAGGGTTGATTTACTGAGATTGTAAATGGCACATTTGTTAAGAAGGAGTTGGTGGGGGATGGTGTCAAAAGCCTTTGACATGTCCAGTAAAATTGCGGAGACTAGCTGACCATTGTTCATAAGGTGGTGAATAGGGTTTGTGAAAGCTATTAGGGCAGTGTTAGTACTACGCTTGGGGAGGAAACCATGCTGGGTGTCTGCTAGAAGGTTATTTGATGTAAGGTGGTTTAGGAGTTGTTGCTAAATACATTTCTCAAGGATCTTGGCTATCGGGGGGAGGACTGCTATGGGGTGGTAGTTAGCAATTCCTTTAGAGGGGCCACCCTTGTGGCGAGGGAAATGATGAGAGCTATTTTCCAGAGGTGGGGTACATATTGTTGGGAGATAGAACGATTGATTATAATTGAGACAGGGTAGGCAAAATATGGGGCTGCGATTTTTAGGAACTCATTTGGTAACTGGTTGGCAGCAAGGCAGCAGGGTTTTAGTTTGCTTAAAAGATTTTTTTTTTATGTAGGATGTTTGAATAGGTTTACAAGAGAAGGATTCTGTTGTGCCAGATACTGGGGAGGGGATTGTGAGTGGTGCGTGTTGATGGCATTGTAGGAGGTTGGATATAGAATTAATGAAGTATGAGTTAAACTGTGAGGCTAAGGGTTCAGAGGTATTTGATGTAGTAAGAGAGGGGGTGGTGGGTCTACCAGGGTTGAGGAGGTAGTTGATTGTTTGCCAGAATTTTTGTGGGTTTTAAATGTGCTTTTGTTGGGAGGATTGGAAGTAGAATTGTTTATTGTGGTTGATTTTTTCTTAGTTTGGTTTCTGAGTTGCTGGTATTTGGTAAGCATGGTTCTGTCCTTGGATGATAGGTATAGGGCTCTGGCTTTGGCTCTTTGTTTACTTAGTTGTTTAGTATCAGGAGACAGTGATGGAAATTGTTTTACTTTGCTGCGTATTTTTCTGGTGTGGCCAAGACAATTTAGGATTTCAAGGAATTTGTTGTTAAAGAGTTCTACTGCATGGTCCAGTTGTAGGTATTTTAATGGTGATCAGTCACAATTTTGAAGTAGTTGATTAAATAGGTCAGGGGAGAAGTGTTTTTTGCTGTGGATGTATTTCAATGGAGTGTGGGTTTTGATTTGAAGTTTTTTTCTTAACAGAAATGTAGGGGTGTGGTCACTAAGGTTAATGGGTAGACAGTTGGATTGATAACTCAGGTTTGGCTTATTTGTTAATATCCAGTCCAATAAAGATTGTTTTTATTGTGTTTATCGAGTGGGACAATCTATAACTTGGGCGAAATTAAAGAGGTTGATGAAATTTGTAGGAGTGTCAGAAGAACAGGAGAGCCACTCCAGCTTAAAGTCTCCAAAGATGATAGCGTCTTGGTTGAAAAAGGAGGAAGACCAGGAGAGGATAAATTCTATGCTGTGGAGATTATTTTCAGGGGGCAGATAGGCAGCAATAATAATAATTATAATAATAAGTGATTTATGGGCAAAAATGATGAATACAATTATATTTCTCACTTTTACCATCAAAAGTAGTCCAAATTTTCAAACCAAAGGACTGAGATAAAAGAAAGCTTGATAAATGAGTTATATAAAGCACATATTGTATGATAGCTCACCACTTGTAAGATAACTCACACAACTCCCTTAATATATATGCTAAGCATGTAATACAAATTACAAGTCTATGGTATTTTTTGTGTATATCGTTAGAGAATATATATAGTCTCTCTCTCTCTTTATATATATATATATATTTATATATATGTATAAAATAGAGAGAGAGAGAACGATAGATATAGAGATACAAATGTGCATGTGTGTATATTTGTAAATAAAGTAGAAGAAGAGCTGGTGAGATTTGTCTACATATAATATTTTTACATTAAAAGATATTGTACTATACATGAAATTAGTTCAATTACCCCTACTGTAAAAATATATAACACATATACCACCTCAACTTCGCACATACTCCATTTGTCCTTTTTCTCAGCACTTTGCATTTTTAATATTTATTTTTACTTTGCAGTTTTAGTACAGCAGCTCTATGCAGCAGTAGATTTAATTGATTAGACACAGTTTGGTATTCATAGTGTGTTGTGAAGTATGCAAGAGGAGCACAAGCTGTCTTCTGTACTTCTTAACACCATTCTGAGTCACAGACCTCCACCACTGCCAAGAACCACCAGTGTGAGATTTAGGCTGAGTTTGCAATGTCACAAGTTAATGTGGTAGTCCATGAGAGGGGTCTGTGTAAAGGACCATCCGTGTACCATGCACAATTGGAGTAATGGCAAAGTATGGAATTCATATATCCCTGAACTAAGCAAGCACTCTAAAGGCATAAAAGTGTGTGTAGCATTGTTGTAGTGCACAACTCTGTGACTTTCAATAGTGGGAATCCTGTAGGGTGAACTAAAGCCACTTCACCCTGCACAATTTGCAGATGTAGGTGAGTCATGCTGTATGTGAACAGGAGTTTATGAGTGTATGCTTGTGTAAGTCTGTGTGCACAAGGTGTGTAAAATCACTGGGGAAAGTGTAGGAGTGGATCTGTGAATGACTGTGTGAGAATGGCTATCATGAGTGTTAGTATGCGAATGTGTGTGTGTATGTGTGTGTGTGTGTGTGTGTGTGTGTGTGTGTGTGTGTGTGCATGTGCGTGTGTGTGTGTGTGTCCACATGCATGTAGTGTGTGTGTGTACACTCATGCATGTAGTGTCTGTGTGTATACGTGTATGATGTGTGTTTGTGTGTGCATGCATGCAAGTAGTGTGTGTGTGTGTGTGTGTGTGTGTGTGTGTGTGTGTGTGTGTGTGTGTGTGTGTGTGTGTGTGTGTGTGTGTGTGTTTTTTTCTTCCACTCTGAGATCTGAATGACATCTGTATCAAGTTTTAATCTTACTGTATGTCCGCATTTTGTGACTATTCCATGTTTCTATAATTCTTTCACCGTTATTTATGTATTTAAATTTGTTCACCATGAAAACAGTCCATTTTTATATTTTACATATGTCCCTGTTTGCTTTATTAATTTGTTTCGTTATTTATTTATTCACTTACTTGTATATGTTAGAATCTTACTGCAGGGACTTTAGTTCTAAAATTTAATGGGAGTAGATTATATCAACTTTATTAGTTTTCAGACACTTTTTTGTTATTATAAACTATATACTTAAGCAAGTAAAGTAATTTCATGGGTTTTAAATTGTTTAGGATTTTTTTTAAGTAATGTATATTTCAAATCTTGTAGTTTTTGTTTTTTTAGTACCAGTTAACATTTGTCTCATTCTGTTTATGGTTTATAGGTCAGTTTATGATGTGCTTAAATCTGTATATGTTTTTATGATACACTCAGACTTTGTATACATGAGTTACCATTGTATGATAGATTGTGTCTGTGTGTGTGTGTGTGTGTCAATCTAACTTCTGATTGTAATTTATAACTAGGCATTATTAGTATTCTAGCATTCATTAATTTATTGTTGTGTAGTGTTAGTATCAGTATTGTCTTGCACATCAAGTTAAACATTTTATTCTAGAATACCCTTTTTAGAGTATTCCCAGTCCCAGTCACCTACCCATGATTCATCCTTGCAAAAAATAACTCAGTGCATCTTCCTCACAGAAACAGCTGACATAATTAAACCTTTAATTAACAAATATCGTTGCCGATTGTGATTAACGCTGAACTGAAGCCTAGCCGTGGACCTTCTGAGATGAACCAATGAATGAGATTTTGGTCCTATCAGAAATCACTGGGACTGTGATTTTATTTCTTGCTAGGTCTGCTAATTATATGCACCACTGAAGTAGTTTCCTTCTTTATATTCCTACAGAAATAACATATTTAATATTTGAGATCCACTTATCTGCCAGCTGCGTGTGTGACACTCGTTGTCCTTTTCTGACTTGACCAATGAATTTGTTCCCATGGATGTACTAATGTACATTATCTGGTGCATGTTTTAACTGATGATAACCTTTGCAGACTATGTCAGTGCCAAAGAAAGTATCACTCATCAAATTTAATGGAAAGACAGACTTTTCATAAATCTGTTTTGAGGCACGAAACACATCAATGCATCCTTAGAGAAAATGTCCTTACTGCATAGCCTTAAGAGAATTAGTACAAATTTTAAATGACATAATTTCATTTACTGAAAAGCAAACTTGCAATTTGATTAACAGCTCTGCGGTATACCTGTCATGAAACACTAGATGTCAAATGTAAAGCTTCTCTTTTTGTGTAATAATATTAAATATTTAATGCCATCTATGTCTTCCCTCATCATGCATCTCTTCAAGGTAAGACAGAAAATGACGGTTTGAGTATAAACTCAAAAGATGGCAACGAGGCAGTCAGCACTCAAATGGCAGAAGAAATATGGAAACAGTGAAAATGAAGAGTGTCCATGGCCTGTGATCTAAAGATATTAGTCAGGAAAGGTTATCGTACTGTTTATGCCTTTTGTAGCATGTAAATGAGAGGGAGAAACAAACAGCAAGAGATTAAATGTCATATCCCATCACATTGACAAATTCTGGTTCAGTGAAGTATTCCAAAATTCATGGTAATTGTTCTGCTCTGACAGAATAATGAATTTTTAAAACAAAGCTCTCTGTTTTTTTTTTTATACTTTGAAGTATGCTTGGTGAATGATGAACAGAAAGTAATTATAGTTTTCCATGGATGCACCCAAGGAAGTCAACTGAAATTTGAAGAAAACGTTAAAATGTAGCCATTGCTGTAGGAAACTACTGTGCATGGAATAGTTTGTAAACATCTCACATAGTATGTCTTTATATTCTATTATGAGCATGAATGAAGTAAAATATTTTATACTGATTGTTGCAAAGACACCTTTTAGCTAGGTAGATAAAAAAGCAAGATTTAGCTGCATAGAAATACATTCTTATCATGATAAGAATATGATTTCCTGTAGAAAAAGTTTTGCTGAGATGGACAAAACAATACAGGACATAAGTCTGAAAGAAAAAAATATATATAGTTGGCAAAAGCAATATGTGCTGTGGAAATGGGCATAAGCCTCAAAGCGATCTGTAAATAATTTAAGAAGATATGTGGTATTTACTTATCTCATAACATTATTACATACACTTCTGCTTGGCCTTTGCACATAGTTAATCAAATATAATGCTTCTTGTGAATAATATTGTATATAAATGTGCACATAGTAATAGTCAAAAAGCAATACAAGGAAACGACTGCAAGGCAAACAAGTTTTAAAAGATACTTTCTCGGAAAGAAGCTCTGAAAATGTCCATATACTGAAGAATGTTTGATTGCAAATGAAATGACAGCCAGAGCTATGTTAAGAACATAAAGATATGTATACTGAAACAATCAACATTTGCTGTTGTGATTATGGATATCCACATAAAATTCACCACCTGATGGCAGCACTGTCTGCACTGTAAAATTATCTGAGTGAGTATATGCTGTATTCTGAAACACTGATGGATGACGTTAGGATTGGCTGGCTCACAACCCTTTCATTTTGATGGCATGTCTGCAGTGTACCACAAAAATATTTAGCTCTGTGAACATGTTAATTCATTTATTAGAAATCACACACTACCGTAGCCGAACCGACGAACAACTAATCCACCATACACTTAAAACTCTTTATTAAAGAAAAAGCGCTTTCATTGCCAAAAACAAGATGCAGAAACTTCCCCAGATTTTCTTTTTTCCTGGTTCGTTAATTCAATTATTGATGAGTTCCATATCCATACTGGTGGAGCTGATAGCACATAGGAGATGGATGTTAATGTAGGAATATTCAAACATTTGATAGAGTGAATTTAGCAAAAGGAATGCTACATTTGTTTCTACACTTTTGCTTTTTGTTTTAACTGTGTTGCATCTGGGGAAGAGCAAAGTTATTTCTGACTAGCTGATCAAAGCACCTTAGCAACACGGACCTTTCAAATAAACAGAAAGTTTACCAATAACAGGTGCAATAGTACACAAAGGCTGCATGTGCATAGTGGGATGTCTGGTACATGGCAACATAACTGGCCAAAATAAACCTTGGTGATTAGTACTGACCAATAGTGGTTGTTTTAATAGGAGTGACCAAGTTTCCTCCGAGAACACCATAACAAAAAATGTGCTAATGCCTGACATTTGAATTTAGTTATGTAAGTTAGAAAGAAGGAGAGATTCATCATGAGTGGTATTGGAATGGGGTCCTGCACCTGCATAAAAAGTGTTTGTCACAATACTGTTAATATCAATATTCCAAGCCATCTTCTTCCAGTAGGTTGGTTGAGTCATATTTTGAGAAGATAATCCTGAGAGAACTTTAAAATATCCGATCACCATCAAACAAGCCTTCTGTCAATCATGACATTCTTACTGAGCCTACATCAATGTTCCTGCAACAAAAACTGAAGGCACATGACATGTATAGTATCCATCTGATGTTCTTATACTACAACATTTATTTTAGTTGCATAGACTGTGTGAAAAATCTCAGTGCACTGAAGAAACCTAGGCAGAAACTTGCCTGTGTTTTTGGTCTTACAATCTACTATCAGTTAATGAAATAAAATGCTTTTTTTTGTGTTGTTGCAGTCTTTTACTGTTTCTGTATAAAAAAATGACATCTATATTTCACAGACACCAGGAAAATAACTGGTATTATACATCTTAATCTAAGAGCGCCAGAAGAATGGTTCTGTTTGTTTCCACACTGTGATTTGTTCAAGATATTACAGATAATTGTAAGAATTTTTTACATGAAATGCATTGGGTATGAATAAAAAAGTACATTAACTCACACATTATAGTGTAATACTCCAAGTTTTAAACTGAGAAAGAGAATGGGCAAGGAGCCTATCATCAATATCCTTGAGTTTCTTAAGTTATATGGAGAAGATAACTGAAACAGGTTTCACCTAAAATTATGGCTGTGGAATGCTTATGGTTTTATAATTATGAAACACAATGCTTTTAAAGGTTTTTTTTTCTCCTTTACCTCTAATTAATGTGACCCTCAAGCTTGTTTATGTTTAGTATGGATAAGCAGCGTGAGATCTCTCCTAAAAGAAAAAAAGCTTAAAAATGTTGGCTTATGTAATTTTGAAAATGATGGCAATATATTCTAATGTTCTGCAACTCTGATAAAAAAGTGTTTGTTTATATCTATGTATCTTTGAAGCATATGAAAATACAACCCAGCCTATCAAGTGGAACTAATAGCATTCAATTCCTTAAACTCGTATTCTACCTAAACTTCCTAATTTTTAACGCAAACTGTTTTCCTAATTTTTAACAATATTAAAAGCAGTAATAACGCCTTCTCTGAATAACCTGATCGTGGCTTTAGTTTCTTAAAATAATTGAGTAATTTCATACCATGATAGCAGTGCACTGATTTAAGTTCCCACAAATTCAAGGTGCAGCAGGCATAAAATCTGCACTCATACTTAGACACTAATCTCACTTCTATAATGGAACCAGGACTCTGGCACATGTGCTCTGAAACCGAGCTTTTGTCAAACACTAAGTATTGCAATCCAGCTGTTTTTATTTTTTCAGGTTGCACAGAATGTAAATAATCTGCACCTTAAATGCTTGTTGTTTGAATGAAACGTATCTGAGAAGCAGATCTGGCCATATTGTATTAGCTAGTGAAGATAAAATGCCAGATCACAATGGTTAGTGTTTCACAGAGGTGTTAAGCATTTCCAAGGACTAATCTACTGCTCATTCAGTGCAATCTGCATGATAAACAAACTTGTCAGGCACGACTTGGTGAATTTAAACTCCCTGATCAATTTTTTTCCATGGGAAATGACTGACACTGTGGTTTTCTAAGTGCAGGTCAGCAGTGATCACTTTCTGTTAGGACATTTCTCTTGTCTTATTACCACAGAGTTAGTATTTCTTAACCGGGGAGTGTGCCTCCCACAAGTAGAGTACAGGGTTCTTACTTCCTGCAAAAAATGTTTACAATATTTATTTATTTACTTATTTATTTATGTTTTGAAAGACTGGTTTCCTGACCAGTTATGTTTGGTTAGATACTATCAAGTTGTAATTCAACAAGTCATAGTGTTTCCAACATAACCATCACTCTCAAAATGGAAATTTGTTTGCGTCTTTCGGCTTTTCCCAGTTAGGGGTTGCCACAGCGGAACTCCGGTCCGCTAATGATTGGTAGTTGATTTTTTATGTGCCGAGTTACCAGCCCTGACGCACAACCTTCAATGAAGGTACGCCCATTCGCACATGTCTCCATGCAGATGACGCTCTAGCTGAGAATCGAACCGGACAGCATCTTACTGTGAGGCGACAATGCTAATAGTGACAAACTCACATTCTTTTTTAGGGATGCATTTTACAAACTAAAATAATTTTCAGTTACAATTCTTAAATTCTTGTAGCAACCAACCTAATTTAACAAGGTATTATCAACATTATAAGGATAGGGCAGACTGTTCATATCTGTTAATGTTGAAAGAAATGTCTTACATTAAAGAAACATTGATCATTTTATCCAAAAGATCTGGTGCAAGAGTACAAAATGTAATCGCAGCCAGGCTTTTATAGATCTATAGTGTTCAGTGGTTTATTGGCACAGTCAGGCTGTGCTATTTTAGCTAAAAAAAAGTGAATATCAACATGGTTTCGGGCATATCTTCTCCAAAAACTATAGTATGGTTCTGAAAGTATAATTACATCGACTTTTCATATGTTCTAGAATGACCAGAAATGGAAATGCACTGCAGAAAATATGTCATTTAGTATTTATATAATTTATGACAGCTCAGAGAGGTAACCTCATCTAGGCACAATTTTCTCATTCAGCTGCAACATACAACTGGCCTGTTTAAGTGATTTGTTCAGAATCAAGCACATGAGGCAATATACATGGATTCTGAAGGATTCAAATCCAGGATGACAGAACAAAGCTCATAGTCCTACACCTTGTTACTTTACTGCCAGACTAAATTACATTACTGAACTTTAAAGAATGGGTGACCTGTACATCGGCACTCTGATTGGAGAAAAAACATTCTCCAGCAGGGTGTTAATGTACACATAATACCAGCTGAAAAATGAGTCCGTCTCTTTACAGGAACATATTAAGCCAGCATGGAGCTCAGACTGAAAGAAAGCTAACCGCCACCATTATTTTACATGTGGTAAGCAGCATTTATCTGTTTAGCAAGCGTAAAAAAAAAAAAAAGAAAAGAAAAGTGTTTGTGCTCACGTCTGTGTTTGTTAATGTATGCGCGCATGAAAGTAAGCTCAGCTGTTATTATTCACACTCACTAAGCAGCGCTTTTGCTGTTTAGTGAGTGTAAAAGAATAAAACAAACATAGAAAAAAGAAAGTGTGCAGGTGTATATCTGTGTTTATGTTTCTGTCTGCGTGCGTGACTGTATTTGTGCATGAAAGCAAAGTGTGTGTGTGTGTGTGTGTGTGTGTGTGTGTGTGTGTGTGTGTGTGTGTGTGTGTGTGTGTGTGTGTGTCCACGTGAAGAATGAGAGAGACTGAGCAGTGGCAGCAGCAGTTAAGCGGTTAGCATACCTCTCGACCCCTTAGCTCAAGAAATCTCGATAAAGCCTATAATAAAGGGGGAACAAAGGCTCAAAAATGGGAATAGATATAGCTCTTATAAAATTACAAAGTTGCTCAAATAACAAGATTTGTGCTTGCATTAATTTTCTAAAGGAAATAAAGTCTGAAACTCAAATGTGTCATTATTTAGTGACTTCAATCCCCAGTGACTGACATCAAACCACACATTTTAGGAGAAAGGGACCATAAAAGGAAGTAAATATCTGGATATTTTTTGAAAATGTTAAATTTTGGATGTAAAATACTTCCCGCAATACCATTTACATATACTACAGCAATTCTAAACATTAGGTAGAGGAACTATTTTACATCAAAAATATTTTTAAAAAAGTAATATAGTAATAAAAAATATATAGGCAAGTAAAACACATCAGTTTTACAGACAGACCATTCTCTAAGTGCATTAATGTCCTCCAGGGTGTGTGTTACTAAGTAAATAACTCAGCAGCAAGGTGCCATTTTTTCAGCTAAAATATCAGAAGGTTGTAGGTTCTAGTCTCAGAACAAGTTATTTGATTAGTTATTTGATTATATGTATAACTGACACGATAATTTGCCACTGGAGTAGTGCTGCCCTGTTGAGTATCCATCATTATGCTAAGATCTTAAGCAGAGATCCTGTTGATGCATTTACTGGCCATTGAAAAATCCATATTACACATTGCATGCATTAATTGAAAATGAACTGTTCCAGTACTGTCATCCTTCCTATCAAAGCAAAAATATAAATTTTGAAGTGACAATAATCATTTTTACACTGCAGCAAATTACTGCTTCTTAATAAATATTATTTTGATATATTCAGTGTGTTTCATCTGGTCTTATTGTGTTTCTGTTCCTTGTGTGATTCACTTCTTCCTGGTCATTCTATCTATTCAAAATTATTAATATAGCATCATCTCACTTGTAGTTGAGTTTTCAACGATTCATAAAAACTAGAATGAGTTGATTTCTTTTCATGAAGTACTGCAATTCCTTTGACACTTGATTTATACCTTAAAAATGGTATGAGCAACGCATTGCTCAAACTTGTTGCAGTTCATACTAATGCAGAATTATTGTTTTATGTGCACTATTCCACTAGATGGCAACATTTGCTTACAGAAAGACTGAAAGGGGCTCTATTTCACTGAAATATACGATACATTTAAAATTTATACACTGTACTGCAATAACAAAGACTTAGTTACTTAAATATATTAAGATAGCAGCAGCTCAGATGATTACTGATCCAAACTATGCTTATCATCTCAGACAGTCCTGCAAAATATTTTACATCATTGCAACATTAATTATAATAATTCCTGTGGCCAGTAGCCATAAAAATTGTTTCCAACATCTGTCATTCTCTTTTGCAATCTCTCCCTCTCTCTCTCTTTGTGCATATCCATCCATCCATCTACATTCTTGTTTTCCCATTTTTGTTATTGGGGTTAGGGTGTCACTTCAGCAGCAATCATCTAGAGCCAAGGTTTACACCGCTGGGTGGCTAGCCCTGCCATGGTAGTTCTTCCACACCACACACTCAGATGCACACTCACACTATGGCCAATTTAGAATATCTAATCCACCTACTGCATGTTTTCAGAATGTGGGAGGAAATTGGAGCACCTGGACAAAACCCATGTGAGTACAGGGAGGACATACGGCTCATTATTCTTATTAATTTCTACAGTCTAAACCAACTATTAGTGTCAATGGTACACTTATGTATTGAAAATGTATTAGTCATTAAAGATTTCTTAAATGTTTCTGTGATTCTGTGATAGTTGCAAAGGTTTTGACATGCATTTAAGGAAGTACGTCCTGCCTGACCAGCTACATAAGACAAAGCAAGTTAACTACAGTGTGGTTCTGCCAAATTAAGCAGCAATAAGCAATACAGCAATTCTTTAAAAGTTCAGTTACAGCTAAAAAGAAAGAATTACATACACAGCATACCTATCAATAACTGCTGTCTTTGATAGAACAGGATATATACTGGCCTGCAGATTTTTAGACATCTTGTTTTGTTTATGAGATGCATTCAGAGATATTATGGGCCTTGGCTGTGATTTAGAAATCAGGTAATTTTTAAAGTTGACAAAAAATATCTACTAAATGGAAATGCTGAAAACTATCTATAAATAGGACTCAATTTTAGTTTAACATTGGTATGTTTAACTTTAATATTAAATGATTTGTCAACAATGAGATACAACTAACAATGTTGCACAGATAGGATATCACTTACTGTATTAGGGGTTTATTTAACTCTGAATTCATTAAAAGATTTATCAACAATGCCATCCATTTGAAAGTGAAGTCACTGTATGTTTCTCTTACCGTTTTAATCAATTTATGTATACATTTACTGAATTGTTTTATAAATGACAGATTCATCTATGTGATATGCAGCTCTCTTTTTTTTACCTCAGCTTTATAGAGGTCTTCTCTTATTTTTCAGTTGAATATCAAGGCCTTCCTAAGGCTGATTCATACAAATTAAATATATTGACAAGGAAAGGGGGCTTACAGCTTAATTTCTGGATGAATATGAACAGTAAGTTCATTGAGTACAATGCACCAATTGGAATGTACCTGGCTAGACATCTCCAGCAACTGGAGAGACCACAGAGGTACCTAGCCAAGAGGATTACTGGCCTCAAACAGTTGCCCTATGCAGCACGATTGAAAAAGCTAAGACTGTTCTCTGTTGCATACCGCCTTCTCAGAGGCAATCTCTGTCTAACATACAGAGCCATGTCCAACACAGAATTGTTGAACATGCTCCATCTTAGCAAAACCAAATCTACTCAAGCTACATGCTCTAGGGATATAAACCTCAACACAACAATGAATAGAACATGCTGGAGGGATAGATTCCCTTCGCAGAGACTTCCCTTACTATGGAACAGGGTCCCGATCTACATAAGACAGAGCCCCTCACTATCACTCTTCAAGAGGAACCTTGATGAGTGGATGGGTAACAGAAAGTTCACACCGGGGATGGCACCAACAGCACTACTAGATAGGGGCCAAGGGTACTAGCTGCTAGTACAAGGGTCTAGGAAACTACTAAAGGGGCGGTGAATACCACACAACGTGACTGGGCTAATATATGCCTTCGGGCAGATAGCCCACTACCAACCTATGAACCTATAAGTGGAACAGATAGATGTATGTAGATATCTAGACAGACAGATAAGTAAATGGAAAGACAACAAATAGTCAGAAAGGCCAGTAAATAAACAGATGATTGATGATAGACCTTGCTATTTTTACCTTGTTTAGCTACAAGATAGATATAGCTCTTCAAAGTGCAGCACTTGTGGTTGTATTAGTGGTCAGATGCTGCCATGTCATGGCAAAGAAGTTCATAGGTGTTTCTGAACTGCTATATATTTATATATATTGCTATACTTCTCTAATATATCTGTATAGCTCTTTACTTCTCTAAATGTTGTGCGTGTGTTTGTGTGTGCACGCAGATATATGAATAGAAAGACAGATACATAGACACATGTAATTAGGTCAACAGCCATTCTGTCTTATCAGAAATATGATATCACTGAACAAGACAATGCAACACATATGAACATCATTAGCTATTACGCCTAATCTTTTCAAGGTGGTTCTTCAAATTATTGATTACTCCACACATGATGATGCACAAAAAAGCAGGTTCAGGCAGGGCAGTTTAAAGAAACATTTTATCTGTCTAATCCATATCAGTGAGCTTGGTTGGTCAGTGCATTACTATGTGTTTGTTTAGTACATTATTGTTCTGGTAAGGAAATTGCAACAATTGTTTATATGCCTCTTCTTTCTGGACTTTTGTTGGAAACATCCTTCTACATGTTGCTTAATACATTAAAATGGTATACATGTAAACTTTATAATCAAATAAAACAAAATTATGCTTGTACTCTGATTCTTTTCATTTGCATAACAAAATAATCAAGTACTTTAAACCTGCTTTGCAGGCATTGACGGCAATATATCCTTTTTATCAAAAGGTTATAGTGTAGTTCACAAACTGAGACTGTAGTAGTTGTTTAAATATTTTCTCACATATTGTTGACAATTCATGCAAATCGAAATAATGGACTCATTTGCTTTTCCATTGCCTGCATCAACATGTAATGCAAACAGAGAATAGCAGTGCTATTGTATTAGCCTGCCCATTTCACAGTCTTAACAAATTGCTGGATTGTATTGATTTCTATACATCAGCTGAGAAAAAAGAATTACAAGAACTTTTCTGAACATTGAAAAGCCAATATCGACCAATCCAGAATGACATTTAGGAGAGCGCTGCTTAGCTGATGAAAATAAATAGCAGTAAAATAGCTTCTCACTTGTAATTTTTATCTAATACTGTATCAGCTTCGTAACCCTTTGTGAGTGCCACCTAATGTATCACTGTTGGCTGCAAGAACATGGGTGGAATTAATAAAAGGTACTAAAGGGTGCAATGGCAGTGTGCACGAAGCAACCAAGCAGCCAGCGTTTTGAAGGAAACTATCAGTTTGATGTATGATTTCATTTAGTTGAACTTTGATGAAAATAAAAGAACTGTCAAATACTGCAAGATTCAAGGTGTGTGTGTGTGTGTGTGTGTGTGTGTGTGTGTGTGTGTGTGTGTGTGTGTGTGTGTGCGTGTGTAAGAAAGAGAGAGATGTACAACTGCTTTCTATCCCTTCACCTTTAGGTATTACATAAGACTTTTCACAGGTTTAACTTCTGCCTGAGAAGCCGAAAGAGACTGGCCATCAGTACAACAGTCAAGTTGGCCTTCTGAAGTAAATACAGATGAAAATGTTAGGGCAGTGTTATTTATATATTATGTATATTAGTCTGGCGGTTTTACTGCTCATATAAATATAGTTGATCTGTGAACTGTTTCTTCTGAAGCAAATTTCATTCCAGTAGTAGTACAAACACACACAAACAAATGAAAAGTTATTCTTGCTGACAAAAGTTGTCTTCCGGAATTATTCAACAGAAAGACAGGAGGCACAGATTAGTTTTACAAACTGTCTTATAGGTAGTCCACAGTGTTTAAGCAATACAATCACTGCTTTCACATTCATTCTTGGGAATGGTAAGAAGAAATATGTTACTAGAGAATATCAAATATGCACAACATGGAGAAGAAGCCTACTTTCTAGGACCAATGCTTATATCCTGATAGTAAATCCCGAATTAAAAAAATGTGCCCGCCTTAGTTTATTTGCATTTGTTTCTTTCATTGTTTCACTTAATGCTTGCTCTTATAGTTAGCACAGTTTAAATCCATACATTGCTTATGTTCTGCTAAAAGAAGAACATTAGTTATGAAGGTTCTGCATGTGCAACTATAACAACATTCAAAGAAGGACAGTTAAAATAAGTCACAGATTTCCTGGGGCAAAACTGCTACATGAAAAAGTAGTAGACAGGATAAACCTTCTGCACCACAAACCAGTCACTGACCAAATGTAAACGTATGTGTTTAAATGTCATGTAGACAAATTCCAAAGCTTTTCTACAGATGAACAATGCAGCAGTCTATGCAATTAACCCATGAAAACAACATCAAGGCTGAAGAGCTGCACGTGGTGCAATAATAAAACACTGGATGCCAGCTTCATGGCACAAAGGGATAAAGCCTGACTGAGGCTCAAATAATCTGGGTTTGCTTAGTTTTAGAGGAGCAAACAAAGGAGGGTTGGAAGTGATAAGCTATAGTCCACTCCTCATCTGAGAGAAAAGAAGGGGGGCCTGGTTCATCCTGCCACTTAGATGAGACTACATGGTGTGACAGCAGAGAGTTATGGAAGGGAAAGGATAAACAACTTAAGCTAGTGATGCCACAGATTGCACTGTAGCTGGGATTTTTGGGGGTATGGGGGGTGTGGGTGTGTTTGTTTCTGTTCATCACTGGTCTTAGCACTGTAACTGCAGAGATGTCTGTCACTGCTAAGAGGAGGTGCTGAGGCATAGAAATCTAGTACCATGATGACGGGTTTACTGGCGGTAGGCAATCACCCCATTACTAACCAATACTTAGGGGCACCACAAGTCAAATCTCCACTGGAGAAAAGAGACCTTACCAACAGCACCAGCTGGGATAATATGGTCAGTAGGGGAAGGAGAATAAAATTAACCAGTGGAGGGAGGCTCATTGTCATTAAACCAGAAGAATAAAAAACAATATAGAAAAATAATTCATAATATCATCACACAAGCTTATACAAATATGCGTACATATGCCTATGACAAGATACACCTGCTGGCCATGCTGATGTGCATAACAATAATAATGATTACCCCTAACTATACCCAATGTGTACAGCGATATGCAGCTTATGTCACAGCAATATTTGCCAAAGAATATAAATGGAGTGAATATTATATTCAGAAAAGAAGCATGTTACACAGGTATTCATTTACTAAGTAGGAGATGATTATAAAAATTAGGAAAAAATTATAAATAAGAAGTTATAATACAAAAATGTATGTTTTAATATTTGATAACTAGTTAGGTTTATCTACATACCTTTTTTCAACCATGAGCTTGATAAAAGGTATACAGTCATATTTAAAACAGCATTACTATGTGTGCAAAAATAATGCTTCCCTGCCTAGTCCTAAGTTTACTGTCATGCTTTTTCGTGTTTAAATTGTCCACTGCTGGAGATGTCTTAGCCTCTACCTCTTCAGACATCTAATCACTTCCTGCCTGGGACACACCATACCCTTTAGAACTTCCTTGCAATGGTGTAAAGTAACTGCTTTTGCTTCTGTGGTTAGGTGTAGTACACTCCCTAGTGATAGAAGAGAAGTCAGCAAAGGCAATGTGACTCCTTCCTGAGAAACAGAGAGTCATCTGGCTGCTGGCAGCTGTCTGACTAGATCTGCATGATGATGTGTCTATCAGTTAGCACTGACATTGTGACCTTCCCATGTATCCTGCTGGCCTAGTGTCAGATGGTCATGGTGAGACCTACCACAAAACAAGTAGATCTGATGGCCAGGTGACTCTGTGGTCCATTTTAGTCCTGGCAAACAAATATCTGCCACCAACACTTTTTTGACCTCACAGTGCAGCCATTGCCCTGTATCACAGTGGAATGCATAGTTACCATGGCTACAAGGAAGTCACAGATGTCAATGCAGATGTGGGGAACACTGTCTTTGATGCAGACATGCCTGCTGGATTTCTGTCATATCTTAGTCACCTCCTAGCCTGTAAGCTGATCCATGCCTTCCAACTGCTGATGCACCACCCTAATGTCATACTTCACAGAGCATTCCACTACCAGGCAGACTGTGCCAAGCACATGCTCCTGGGAAACCTGCCACCTTTCAGCATTGGCTATGTTTCTTTCTTGCTATTAATGACCTACAAATCATAGCATGAATGTACCAGATCATCACAAAGTGCCACATTACTATGGACAAATGAAAAGGAACAAGACTTTAGCACAAGCATACTGGACAGAATCACCTACACTACACATCCACAGAAGCCGACATTTACACATGTATGTACACAAACTGCACATGTGCAGTCCAAAACATGCATGTCAGACATGAAAATGCCATACTGCCACATGCATAAATGCATGTATTCGAGATACTCACGGACACACATATGTGAAGGACACGGATGATCATGACAATGCCTTGTGCTCTATTTACATGAAAAAGGTATTTGTGTGATTGTAGGCATCTTTGTGAAGAGCTGAAAACAATATAAACTGAAACACCTGCATGCTACCCTGCCACTGCCATGCCAAAATTGTACTTGCCATACTGACATATACATGTTTCAAATGTACAGGGCCCATCAAGATATGTGCAAGTATGTCCAGATATAACTGTAAGTATATGCGTGGACATTTCTTTGACACACAGTCACACATACATATTACATGCAAACCTGATGAGAATGTTATGTAGCATGCATACATTGAATG
The DNA here is from genome assembly GCF_019279795.1 of Protopterus annectens. NCBI lineage: Eukaryota > Metazoa > Chordata > Ceratodontiformes > Protopteridae > Protopterus > Protopterus annectens. Next base: position 1,337,952,507 of record NC_056739.1, read on the forward strand.
ATATACCATATGCCACAGACTCTGTATAAGAGCCAAGCCAGACACTAATTAGTGCATAGTTGCTGCAGTAACCAGATGCACATATATGTATTGTCTGTGTGTCATTAGACAGCAGAAAAAAAAATCATTCCAGTAGGTACATTTAGACAATGAGTTTTGTTTTTGTTACCGAATCAGAGAAAATATGCACACCAAGTGCAACCTCACATGTGCAAGGGGCATAGCAACTGCAGTGTAGCTATACTGTGGAGGTGATGTTAACCATCAAGAGATGCACAACATCAGATGTGCTATCATTGGCTCTAAAGAAACGAAGTGGATGCCACATGGTTTTACCACACTGACTATGCACTCTAATAGGGGATGTTCTATGTCAGTGATGCTGGATGGAGCACATTAGGTGATGTGCATTATATCACACAGCAGACAGTTACTAACAGGGGATGCACCATGTTAACACTGCTAGAAGGAACTATACTTGAGCTGTGAGATGGAGATGTGCTATGTCAGTGGCACTGGGTGGTACATGATCATAATACATAGCTAATGCACACTGGCAGGGGATACACATGATGTCTGTGCTTGACTCATAGATTGCAGATTAGTAATTGTATTCTTTTACTCTTTGTTTGCATCTCTTTCCACATAGTATTATACTTGAGGGATTCAGTATCCATTGCTCCCACTATGAGTTATGCTTTACTGATGCCCAGTCCTTATATTCATACCTTTCACTGCTCCTTGATGGATGAGTAACACATTCATGTGCTTAATTTTAAGCAATAGCACGCAAAACAGTTATGATGACCTTATCAGAAGAACTCAAAAAAAGGATACCTCCTGCACGTGAACAATCCCCCATTCTTTAGGTCATGTAACTACAACCCCCAACTAGTCTAAATGACTCCAGTCCCAGTCATTTTGCATGCCCATGTACTGAAATGTAGATTTTGAGAAACATAATGTATATTCCATTGGAACATTAGAAGAACCTCACAAACATATTAAGTTCCACTTTCCTTGTAAGTATGAAAGTGGCATGTTGGCACATGATATGTAGCTTTTCCTGAAGTACAACGGGTTCATGTGCTCTTAAAAGAGTTAACCTGGTTATAGGTTCATAGGTTCATAGGTTCATACTAGGCTATCTGCCCGAGGGCATTTACAAGCCTAGCCCATAGTTTTGTGGCTTACGCCACCCCTTTAGTATGGGGAACTATACCCATTATTTTGCTGTGCCTCTGTTGAGCAGTGACACTGAGGTAATCCCTGGGATATATCTGCGATCTCCCATCCATTGGTCAAGATTTCTCTTGAACAAGGCCAGCGAGGTGCTGTGCCTCACATATACCGGGATTTTATTCCACAGCATAGGGAGTCTTTGGGTGATGAATCTATCCCTCCAGCACGTCCTATTAATAGCCGTGTCGAGGTTTAAGTCTCCGCCCTTGTGGCTCTGACGGATCTAGATTTTTGAGGTGAAGCATATTCATCATATCTGGGTTTGACATCGCCTTGTCTGTTAGGCAAAGGTCACCTCTGAGCACGCGGTAAGCGCCTGAATAGAGCTGGAGTTCTTTCAGTCGGGCAGCATAGGACAGATGTTTGAGACCCTTTATCCTTTTGGTGAGGAACTTTGTGGCCTCTCCAGCTGCTGCAAGTGTCGGGTCAGATACATTCGAATGGGGCATTGTACTCAATCATTGGTCTGATGAGTGATGAGTATAGGGAGACTATGACCTCCCTTGATCTAGATGAGAATCCCTTCATGATAAGGTGGGCAATGTAGAAGGTCTTCCTAACTACTTTAGCTACATGGGTGTCGAATGACAGACTACTATCAACCTGGGTCCCCAGGTCCCTGATAACTTCTTCTGTGCTCAGTGGATTGCCACCTATGTGGTAGCTAGGGTAACCTTGTTTTTCCCGAAGGGTATGACTATGCATTTTTGGCATTTAACTTTAGGCCATGGCTCTGGCACCAGTTATCCGCTTCTGTGAGACCCTTCTGAAGGATATCTGTGTCAGATGTGTTTTCTACTATGGCCCAGTTTGCAGTCATCTGCAAACTTTGTCAGCCATAACCCTCCTGTGTTTGCTTGTACTTCGAAAAGTAGATGCCAAACAAGAGTGGGCCCAGGACTGAGCCCTGTGGTACACCACTTGTGACAGGCTTTGAGTCTGACATGGCACCAGCAACTCTGACCCTGTGGGTTCTGTCACTCAGCCAGTTTGCAACCCATCTTGTGATGTATGGGTTAACATTTAAGCTGATGAGTTTTTCAATGATACCCGAGTGGGGTATTGTATCAAGGCCTTCGCCAGATCGAGGTAGGCTGTATGGACTGCCTTTCCCTCATCAATGGCTTTGGTGACTGTTTCAAAAAGTCAACCAAGTTTAGAAGGCATGATCTGCCTTTGACAAAGCCAAACTGGGATGGATCCAAAGTCTGCAAATTCCCTATGTCTTTATTTATGAGGTCCATTATGATCCTCTCCATGGCTTTGCAGATAAGGCTTGTCAAGCTAATGGGCGGTAATTTCCAGGGTCGGTGGAGGCACCGCCTTTGTGAAGTGGGACCACAGTTGCAGTGCGCCACTCCTGGGTGCGTATCCAGAGGTAAGACTATGATTAAACAGCTGTCCTAGCTGTGGGTTTAATTCCTCGTTGAGTTCGTGGAGCACACAGCCGGGGACACCATCAGGTCCCATGGATGCTGTGTTTTTGCTTTGGAGAGAGCAGTTCTCACTTGGGCGTTGGAGATGTTTGGGGGCTGCAATCGCTGGTATAGATATCTCTCCTTTGGGCAGAGAAGTTTGCACTGAACCTGTCAGCCAGTATGTTGGCAATGTCTGTAGGATCAGTAATCTTCACATCATTTTGAACTAGTTCTGAGCATATCTGGGAGTTTCCTCCCAGGTTTCTAACATAGCTAAAGAAGGCCTTATGATTGTCTTTTGAGTCTTTAGCTATTTTTCTCTCAAAATTTGCTTTGGATGATTTTATGAGAGCTCTTAGTTTTTACTTATAGTGATCAAGGGTGTCTTACCTTTTAAGGATTTTGCTCTATCTTGTAGTAGCTTCCTCCTTTTGTTGTAGAGTTTGTTTATGGCTGGGGTCCACCAGACTGGATGCTTGCCTTTGGTACAAAGAGTCTTTGTTTTGCTTGGGATTGCCTTATCCATGCAGTCCTGCAGGTGCTCGTAGAAGGCATTTGTAAGTGATTCAGCGGCTTGAGTACTGTTTTCCGCCGGCTCGGGGCCTTAAAGGAGACCACACTAGTCTTTAGAAGTGTGAAGTCAGCTTTCGAGAAGTTCTTTACTGTGGTCTTTTTATTTCAGGTGGGGTGGGATGAGGACCTCCAGCGAGATTAGTTTGTGATCTGATCTCACCAGTGAGGGGTATACTTCGGTGTTGAACATTGTGCTCCCATGTTCGTGATGATGAGATCAAGTATGTTTTCTCCTCTTGTGGGGATGGTGACTAGTTGTTCCATGGCATTTGAGTTTATGAATTCCAGGAACTTTTGGGCTAGGGTGTTTGGGCTTGAGTAGTGTTCCCAGTCTATATTAGGGTAATTGAAGTCACCTAGTATGATGGTGTTTGGTGATACATTTATCCCCTCTAGTGTTTTCAGGAAGGCCATGTGAGGTTCCTGAGTTTGTGAGGGTGGCCTGTAACATGCTACAATTTGAAGAGCAGTCTTGCCTATGGTTAATTGCACCTGGATGGTCTCCAATGCATTGTGCGTTGCCACCAGTCTTGAGGTGTGGGTGTCTTTGATGAATATGGATACCCCCCCTCCTTTCTTGGTATTGTCCGGATTTTGGGGCCGGAACGCATGATAAGAGGTAAAACCTGATATTGCTGGGGTGCTCTCAGGAGCCTTGAACCAGGTTTCTGTCACTGCACAGACATCGATGTTCTCCATACTGAGAAGGGCCTCGAGTGCATGCATTTTGAGATTTAGACTTCTGGCATTGAGCAGCATTACCCTTAGTTGTTTTCCTTTTTTGTGTTCTAGGGTGGTAGGTTTAGAATTTGAGCCTTGCCTAAAAAAGGCACTATGGGGGTGGCAAGAGCCTTTGCCAATATCCGGAATCCCAAGGGTGACAGGTGCAAGCCGTCCCTTGCGAAGCAGCGTGGCTTGTCCAGCATGTCATCCCAGGCAGACAGACATTGGATCCCCTTTGAATGACACCAGAGTTTAAGCCAATTGTTAAAGCTGATCATCTTATCTCTGTATTGTGGCATCATTCTTGGTGAAGGTAGGATACTGCTCAAGGTCAGGGTCATACCTGCCTGGGCTACATAATCAGAGAGCTCCTCAATGTCTCTTTTCATGTAGTCCAAGGAGGTACGTCTCAGGTCGTTTACACCAGCGTGGACAATGACTGAGTCGTATTTGTACCTGCTGTTGAGAGACCTGAGTGCTTGCGTTATGTGGCGGATTCTAGCGCCCGACAGGCAGCTTACTGTGACCTTCTCCTTACTCAGTCTGGTGAGCGGACGTCAGTGTGTCTGACTATGGAGTCACCAATGACTAGTGTGTCTGGCATTGTGTTTGGCCTTAAGGGCTGTGACTGTTTGACACTCTGACTGTGAGGTCTATGTGTTGCAGGTGTTGTGTTCTGAGGTGGTGGTTGTTTGGGTGTCTGCTTTGGTGGCCTCTGCTGTTTTGGTAGATTTTTGATCAGAGCCGAGTATGTCTTTGTGTGTTTATGTGTATGATTTGAGGTTGTGATGGTACTATGTGAGACTGGGTCTATAGTGTGTGTGGTAACCTTCTCCTCCTGACTGGTCTTGCCAGTCCTATGTTGACAGAGCTCAGCCTCCAGTTTGGCCGTATAGTTGCATCTCTCGCATGTATTTGTGTTTTGTGGGAGGAGGAGAGGGTTGTTCAGGTACATGAGGCAATTGTAACATTGCCTCAATATTCCCAGGTTCACCAGCTGAGCAGGAGAGGACACTAGCAACTGATCCCTCGACATGCTAGAAGGACTAGAAAAAAAACTTTAAAAGAGATTCCGGGGGATGTGGGTGACCGAGAAATGGGGTTTGCCTTTTGGGGTGCTATCTATAAGAGTGCCGTATCAAGGTAATAAGTACTGTAGGAGCAAGTGCTAGGTTTAACAGATAGAGAAAAGTCTACTTGGAGTCAAGTAGAGATGATCTTTTGAGGTATTAGAGAAAGTGCTAGTAACAGGGATGCTTAAAGGTAGGATTGAAAAGAATGCACTCTGCAGTGTGCACTAGAGAAGTTAGATATGAAAGTAGGTAACTTGAGTTTTACCTGTTTAAAAGTTAAGGTTTAGTGGAGAGTTACTATTTTTAAAACAGCAAGATGGACTGAAAGGGGTGGTTACTTTTGTATTTTGGTACTATGAAATACTGTAGGATGGCCAATAAATTTAAATAATTGAACGGGTGGGATTTCAAAAGTGATGGTTTTGTGATTACTCACATAAGCCAGTGAAAGTAGAGAGAAATTAGATATATGGTCAGATTAACATAAGAGGCGGGCAACTAGAAAGACAGTGGTATTTAACAAGACAACTTAAATGGGTGGGAGGGAAAAAATTCTGCCTGACTCAGAACAGAGAGAGCTGTGGTCTCTTTTGAAGTTTTAATATGCTGTTAAAACAGAATGCAAGCAAAACACAAGATAAAGAAAACAAACTACAGTATTCAAAATATAGAAAGGCAATACAGAAATACAAAACATAACAGCAAACTAACCTTTCCTTCACAGCAAAGTGTAGCAGAGTCTGGATGAGCCTTTCTTATGCCAAACAAAAGGCAAAAGAAAATGTCCATATAGTCTCATTATTACACCAATCTGTTAATTGCTTTAATCTTTCAATGACAACCCCGACTGCTTCTTTTAGCTTCAAAATTCATGTTATCTGAAATCTGGTTTTACATTACTTCTGCATCTAATTTTAATATCAGTACCATGAAAACCATTTTAGGGCCTGCTGTCTTTTCTTTGGTAACAGGCACAGTGACCACCTCACACAACCGATGAAAGGTCATTTACCTGCCACTGTTTTATCTGATGCAAGAGAGATGACCAAGAAATCACCAGGTAGTACATCACCTTCCTCTAAGCATCTTGTACCACCACTCACAAATTTACCTTCCTCTCAGTTTCTTGGACTACCATTAACACATTCATTTTCCTCCCAGTGTCTTGTACAACTCACACATGCTCCTTCCTCCCAGTGTCTTGTACAACTCACACATGCTCCTTCCTCCCAGTGTCTTGTACAACTCGCACATGCTCCTTCCTCCCAGTGTTTTGTACCACCCCCACACATTCACCTACCTCCAATTGTCTTGTACCACCACTAACAAAGTCACCTTCCTCTCAGTGTTGTGTACCACCATTAAAACATTCACTTTCCTCCCAGTGTCTTGTATCATCACTCACACACTCACTGCCAAGTCTTTGTTTAAATGTTAGGAATCTCTCTCTCTCAGGTGAGACATCTCTTACACAAGCTGGGATTCGAAAAGAACATTCAAAAGTCATTATTGACTCCCTCACACAGGATTGTGTTCCTGGGATGTCAACTAGACACCTGAGCTCAAAGAGTTTTTCTCCAACAGGAAGACACATGTCTTTATTTAGATCTATTTCTAAGGTTTTCCACTCAGACATCAGTCACTGTGAGGGAATACGCCAGGATTTTGGGTCTCATGGCATCTATGATTCTTATGATATCCCCGGCAGGACTCCACTTGAGGAAAATAATGAGGTATTTGAAATATCTTTTGTGCGAGCATCCACACCCTTTATCTGTTCAAATCCAAGTGCTGCAATTTGTCAGAAGAGAAACCTTTTGGTGGAAACAACAGATATCCTTAAATCCAGGTCTCCCCTTCTCCCTTCCTGCTCCAAAGCAATCATTCACTACAGACAATTCAGACTTTGCTTGAGAAGCAGTTTAAGGAGGGATAAAGGGCAGGGAGTGTGGGACACCAAGGAGAGATGCAAGCACATAAATATAAAAGAAATGCCTGTACTGATTAAGGCACTTAACTCTCTGAAGCATCTTTGGTTCGCAAGACCTCTTCAATTAGTTACGGACAATAGCACAGTCATGTGGTACATCAACAAGCAAGGGGGAACCAGTCACACCCCCCTTTGCAGACTAGCCATGTTTGCTTGGGATATAGCTTCACAGCACAATCTCATACTACAGGCATCCTGCATTCTGTCAGAGCAAAACTGTGTAAAACACAACGAAAAAGTTGAGGTAAAAAACACACCTTTATCAAACACAAAGCTTTCAGGTACAAGACCCTTTCTCAATGATAGATCAATGTCTATCATTGAGAAAGGGTCTTGTACCTGAAAGCTTTGTGTTTGATAAAGGTGTGTTTTTTACCTCAACTTTTTCATTGTGTTTTGTACTTTTGACTCTGCAGCAGTATATACTTGGTGTTCCTTTAGAGCAAAACTGTGTGACAGACAAGGTGATCAGGACCCGGGCAGACCCTCATGGATGAAATCTAGTTGAGGGGGGCCTTCCAAGATTTGATCCATTTGTGGGAAGTTTCTCAAGATTACCTCCTTTCTGAACAATCAACTGAAAAGATTCTGTTCCAGGACACCATGCAAGAAGGCCTGGAAGGCATATGCCTTTTCTTTTTCCTTGTCAGGAATGTTCCTGTATGATTTTCTACCCTTTCAATTAATATCCAATATACTTATACAGATTCAGAAGGAATCCCCCAGGATCACTGTAGTGACACCCTTCTGGCCTAGGCAACCATGGTTCTCCCTTCTTTTGAAAATGGCCAGGGGCAATTATCACAAGTTTCTTCATAGACTGGACCTACTCCCAAAAGAACAGGGGTGTTTGATACACCCCAACATCAATCATTTTCAACTGATTGTCTGGATGATAGGATCTTAATTCCTTTTAGGGACCTGTTTATTGAGGATATGTAGCAGGTACTAATGGAGGCAAGAAACCCTGCTACTAGAAAATCATACATTAGCAAATGGAAAAGGTTTTCTAGTTGGTGCCATCAATATAACCAGTAGTCATTCAGGGCTACTTGTTCTCTGGTTTTACAACATATGTGTTAATTACTATCCTATGGCCTTTCTTTTTCCTCTATCAGGGTTAATTTATTGGTCATTTCAGCATGTCTGCTAATGGGTCCTCCTCTTTCTATGCAGCCTCATGTCAATATGTTCTTGAAATTGGGCTTTGCATAAGAAGCCTCCAAGAAAACTGGTGGCCCCCTCCTTGGGATCTTAATTTTGTGTTAGAAATTTGAAAACTGGCTCCATTGGAACCAGCTAATCTGGATGACTTGAGGTTCTTAATATGGAAAACATTTTTTACTGATTGCTCTGACCTCCACAAAAAGGGTCTCTGAGTTGTAAGCTCTTATGGTGAGTCAATCCTATTTTATTTTTCATAGTGACAGGGTTTCTTTGAGAAATAATCATTCTTTTATGTCTTAAGTTGTATCTGAGTTTACATTAAGCCAAACTATCTCCCTTTTTCTTTCCTGAACCTAAAACTGAGGGAGAAAGGATATTCCATACCTTTGATGTCCATAGACAACTCAGGTATTATAGTGACAAAAACTAAATCTTTCAGATCTTCCAATCAATTTTTCATTTATCATAAAGGTAGGAAGAAGGGACACCCTGTGTCAAAACAGACTATTTCCAATTAGTTGTCTAAGGTTATTACCTTTTGTTATACTCATCATAATAAATCTATTCCAGGCAGGGTCAAAGTCCACTCTACAGGGCCTTGGTCTCATCTTTGGCTATTTGGAAAGGGTTGGATTCTAGATGTATTGTAGAAGTTACTATTTGGTCCTCTGTACATACTTTTACAAAGCACTATAGGCTTGATACCTTTTATAGGTCCATATTAAGCTTTGCTAGCAGTAAGCCAAAGTCATCTACCCCTATAGCTAAGGCTACTGCAGCACTGATCATTAGGATAAACATATCACAGCTGTATAAGTTGAACTTACCATAACAGAATATGTTCAAATGATCAGTGCTGCAGTAGCCATACCCTACCACCATCCACTTTGTTTTTTTGGTGTGTGTTTTGTGCCAGGGTGTGTGGACATTTTTTTTTTGGTGCTCCTAGCATTGCCCATTCAGGGTTCAGCTTCCCTCCCTCTCTCTCTTGTCAGGAAAGCTCTAAAGGGCTTTGTGCTCAAACATCTATTAGTCAGCTTAGCTGAAACTGCTTGACAGCTTGGGTACATGAGAGGTGCCCTGAAGCTTTAGAAGCTGACCATCTGTTATTTTTTATTTTTTTTTTTTTATTTAACATTTGTTGACCGGGAAAGTCCAACTAGGTTCCACAGATCCTGTTTTCAGCGGAGGCCCGGGGAGAAATGCTCCAGAAGCATGTCTTTAGAATGTGGGAGGAAACCGGAGTACCCAGAGGAAACCCACGCGAACGCAGGGAGAACATGCAAACTCCACACAGAAGGCACCCCAACTGAGAATCAAACCGGAGAACCTCTTGCTGTGAGGCGACAGCAGTAACCGCTGCACCACTGCGCCGCCCATATCCTTAACATGCTATAACCCATATAGCTAAGGCTACTGCAGCAGTCATCCTTTGAACACCTACTCTTATGGTAAGTTCCACCTTTGAACACTTACTCTTATGGTAAGTTCCACCTATGAACGCCAACTCATATGGTAAGTTCCACCTTTGAACACCTACTCTTATGGCAAGTTCCACCTTTGAACACCTACTCTTATGGCAAGTTCCACCTTTGAACACCTACTCTTATGGCAAGTTCCACCTTTGAACACCTACGCTTATGGTAAGTTCCACCTTTGAGCACCTACTCTTATGGTAAGTTCCACCTTTGAACGTCTACTCTTATGGTAAGTTCCACCTTTGAACACCTACTCTTATGGTACATTCCACCTTTGAACACTTACTCTTATGGTAAGTTCCACCTTTGAGCACCTACTCTTATGGTAAGTTCCACCTTTGAACACCTACGCTTATGGTAAGTTCCACCTTTGAGCACCTACTCTTATGGTAAGTTCCACCTTTGAACGTCTACTCTTATGGTAAGTTCCACCTTTGAACGTCTACTCTTATGGTACATTCCACCTTTGAACACTTACTCTTATGGTAAGTTCCACTTTTGAGCACCTACTCTTATGGTAAGTTCCACCTTTGAACACCTACTCTTATGGTAAGTTCCACCTTTGAACGCCTACTCTTATGGTAAGTTCCACCTTTGAACACCTACTCTTATGGTAAGTTCCATCTTTGAACGTGTACTCTTATGGTAAGTTCCACCTTTGAACAGCTACTCTTATGGTAAGTTCCACCTTTGAGCACCTACTCTTATGGCAAGTTCCACCTTTGAACACCTACTCTTATGGTAAGTTCCACCTTTGAACGTCTACTCTTATGGTAAGTTCCACCTGTGAACACCTACTCTTATGGTAAGTTCCACCTGTGAACACCTACTCTTATGGTAAGTTCCACCTTTGAGCACCTACTCGTATGGTAAGTTCCACCTTTGAACACCTACTCTTATGGTAAGTTCCACCTTTGAACGTCTACTCTTATCGTACGTTCCACCTTTGAACACCTACTCTTATGGTAAGTTCCACCTTTGAGCACCTACTCGTATGGTAAGTTCCACCTTTGAGCACCTACTCTTATGGTAAGTTCCACCTCTGAACACCTACTCTTATGGTAACTTCCACCTTTGAACACCTACTCTTATGGCAAGTTCAACCTTTGAACGTCTACTCTTATGGTAAGTTCCACCTTTGAACACCTACTCTTATGGTACGTTCCACCTTTGAACACCTACTCTTATGATACGTTCCACCTTTGAGCACCTGCTGTTATGGTAAGTTCCACCTTTGAGCACCTACTCGTATGGTAAGTTCCACCTTTGAACACCTACTCTTATGGTAAGTTCCACTTACACAGCTGTACTTTTCCTCCTCAGTAGCTATGTAATTTTACAACTACTTAAATGTAGTCAACTGATATGAAGGTAAGTGAGTAACAGATACACTTGGCCAGTGATAATGCAGGCATGAATGGTGAGGCATGATTGTGCTCTGTCTCACGTGCCATTTCTGGATTTGCTTTGAGCATGAACTATTTGACTTGCACGCCATTGTCAAAATTCTTCACTAAGCATTTGCTGTTGAAGGCCATCCTCATGTTCAACCCATTGTTTAATTGTCACCTAGGCTAGCCACATTTTTCAAAGCCTCAAGCCTTGGTGCAAATAATAGTCACTTAGTAGTCTATCTACTATAACACCCTTCCTGTTCCATACTCTGTAATATTCATTTTGCATGAGATTTCTTCCCTCTAAAATCTCTCTTTCCATTGTCTGCTGTAAAGCCTGCATTTTAAAAGCTCCCTCCTGAGATCAGTGCTACATGACTGATATTATAACCTTATTTTCTCAATTGGCCAAGGCAGACCTTGGTCTGTCAACCCATTCAAGCAATAAGCAAGTACTTATGAGTATATTCAGTTAGAAACATTAATGTATCTTGCTTTCTTAACAAACTGTGATGACTAAAGAAAAAAATATGTCCTCAGTTAAACTAGCGATCCATTTAGTTGACAATGAAATTAATATATCCAGCAGTTACTTAAACAGATTGAGGACACGTGTCCTTAAATGCAGACATTAATATCATTCTGGATTTCTTCACTACATTTTACTTTTCAAAAACTTAGCAATTACTCTTGTCACTTATTTTGTACTTGACAGGTAGCATTTTGGAAACTGTTGTAATTTTAGTGAAGCTCAGGCAAGCTTGAGTTCAACTCCCATAACATCTGCTTGCTTATTCTGGGACAGTCGATATCACTTAACTAAACCAAACCATGTATGTCACCCTTTAAAATCAATATATAGAAGAGATATTCAAGTGAATTAAAATTATATTGGATGGACTAATGCCAACAGATGCAGCCTAATAGAGGCACATTCCTTGGACATTTTTATTTTTATATTACAGACCTGCTGCAGTACTACAGATGTCATACCCTCACCATCAATGTCTGACTGGTCTAAAGACTCAGGTCCAGTTTTACTGTGTGTTCAACCAGGCCAGTGCACTGAGAAGTCATGTGATTGGTGCAGCCCCTCCCCCAACAGAAAAATCCATGGCGATTAAAGAATCGCCATTTTTCCAGTACCATTATGTCATGCCATACAATTCCTAATTTTGTGTTTGGTCACTGCAACTTGATGACTCAAATGGATAAAATTTCACAATTTATCTTTTTATTCCCTATTGACTAAGTAAGGTTTACTTGGCACTTCTTTATTTCCAGATGTTCCATGGAACAATGAGGTCATTGTGCAACTTTCAACACCATGCAACAAGCAAGTAGATGCTATGGCATTCTGACTGAAAGAATGCAATGACATGTATTTTAGAAATTCTTTTTAGCTGCTTACATTCCTTATGAGGTCTGCAGTATGTAACCCACTCATTGAAACTTAGCCTTGTTATAACACAAAGGAATATGTCATACTAATTAAAGGTAGTTGTACATTCTGCAGTAAATCATAGTGAAACTTGGTGTCACAATTTCCTCATGATGGGGGGAAACTACAGTCCTGGAGAACTGGTGTATGGAAAATAAATACTCCAGGGTAGTGATGTGACAACTTTGTGAGAGAACCTAATGCCAGACATACTATGGTAAGGCTAATAATACGAAACAGATGTCGTTTTTGATGAAGATATTAAAGGAAACATCTATGCCTGATGGTTTTGTCTTTTTTTGCCAACAATGTGAATAACAGTAGGCATCGTCAATAAAATCTAGTGAAAGTACAAAAGGTGTAAGAAATCTGTCCGATTTATTGGTAATAATCCAGTCCAAATGTTTGTGCTTGCCAGAGGTAACAATTTACGATGGTAGACATACATCCTTTGTCCAGCATTCTCTTCACTTGCTGAGCTGCCATTCCTCAGACAGTGCATGTAAATTTATTTATTTTTATTTATTTTATTTTATTTTACATTTGTTGACTGGGATAGTCCGACTGGATACATGTCCATTTTCAGCGGAGGTCCGGGGAGATGAGCTCCAAGGGTAAGCAGATACAGCATTACATAATACCAGCATTACATATTACAAACAGACTATTTACAGTGATTACATAAGTAAGCAAGTTAAACAAGTTCCACAGGTTAGAGTTAATCCTGAGCACAAGTCAGAATTAAATTAAATTACACAGTAAACTGGTTAACAGATTTTTACACATTCTAGAGAGAGTTAGCCAGGCTTGATACACTGACATAGCCAGTTAAGTGACAAATGTTGTTTGAGTCTAGTTTTAAATTGACCTAAGGTGGAAAGTAAGGTAATATCAGCTGGAAGAGAGTTCCAGGATCTACTTACAGAGTTTGCAAAGAGAGATTCACTGGCTGTGTTATTAATTTTGCTAGTCTGAATTAGTAGTTTGTTAGAGGAACAAAGTGGTCTAGGATTGTTATAGGGGGTGAAAATATTTTTAAGTGCAGGAGTATTGTCCGGATTATAGAGGATTTTATAGGCCATAATCAGTTGGTTATACTGGATTAGGCTGGGTAGTTCAAGCCACCCCAAGCTGATTTAGATTGATGCAATGATGTGTCCTAAAAGGCAGCCCAGTGGCAAACCTGGCAATGTGGTTGTAGCAAATTGAGAGTTTGTTAAGAACCTAATGCCAGACATACTATGGTAAGGCTAATAATAAGAAACAGATGTAGTTCTAACTTAAGTGAAGCATGAGTACAAGTTTATGCCATACATGTGTCTAGCACTTAAGGAGACAATAACATCCGGGACAGTTCTGAGTGCAAGGGTCATGAACAGGAATGACAACATTTATGGAACACAGCAACATTACATTTCAGGTAGGCAACAATCAGACATTCACAGTAATTAAGCCTTCTTAGAGAGGACAACATTTATGGAACACAGCAACATTACATTTCAGGTAAGCAACAATTAGGCACTGTCACTAAAATCTAAAAACAGCATTTTGTATGTATGACAGCATACAAATCTAGGGTTGCCACCTTCACATTTTTTTCCAGACTATCCAGAAATCAAACTGATTGTCCAGTAGTCCAGAAAACACTGTACAAACTCAGATATTCTGTTTCAAAAAAGAAACAGACTATCAGAGTAATCCATGGATTTACTATGCTTTTTTACAGAAAAGGATAGTAAATCGGCAGAAAGCAGGCATCAGGAATGGAAAAAGAGGGCGTTCCTATCAGCTGATGTCATGAAAATGTCACAAAATGGGCAGAGCATGGAAGGTAGAAGGGCTGAAATGGGCAGAGTTACGGGTGATGTGAGGGGTGTGGCCTTGGTCTGGTTTTAGCGACAATGAAAGGTGGCAACCCTATACAAATCAAATGTTTGCTTGTGATTCAAATGATGAACAAATACAAAGGTAATCACTTAGAAGTGTATTTCAGTTTACTGCTGCGAAAACCATAGCATGCAACACAATACATCTCCATGTGCTTCTGGCCTCCTAGCTCAAGAATCTAAGACAAATACTTAAAATCAGGAACAGATTTTAAATATTGTTCTTATACACTTAGAAAGTTTCTAGCGATGCATTTTTTTGTTAGCGTGCATTTTCTGAGAGGTATGAAGTCTGAAACTCATGTTTGTCATTATTTAGTAGCTACAGTCCACATCACTTTACCAGAAAACCACAGATTTTGAAGAACAAACTAGACATATGATGAAAAAAAATAAGGATAGCTGAGAATTGCGAGCATGCACGCACACACACACACACAAAACGTCTGCATCATGTAACACTGGCATTCCTGTGATTGAGTTTGCTGCTGCAGCTGTTTCAATGTCCAAGATTTCCAATATTTGATTAGCTACTTAAACACTGACTGTTCAATCAAATTGTCCAGCATTAACTGTTCAAACTTCAAATTGTGCATCCTGCATTAGTAGCAGCCATCAATTGCCTGCACACCAGAAGTGTGCATTTTTAAGTAAGGGCTTACATTTTGAAGAGATAGCTGAAAATGTATCTTTTGCTTCCTCACTAAAAGTAGCTGATCTAGTTTGGGCCTCTTTCTACAGAACATTGTTCTTGTGTGTGTTATCAGAACTGGAGGTTCTCCCATTACAGAGACTCATGGGCCATACGTTTTAACTTGAAGTTCATAGACAGAAATACAAATCTGTCTATGAAGAAATATAATTTTCCAATTGTTATCTCCAGCCTTTCTTAACTCAAACTTCCTTGCAGTCTACTTTAATGGTCTCTTTTTATACCCTATCTTCTTTCCCCTTAAGTGGTTGATTTTTTTTTTTTACTGTTCCAAAACCAGCAGAAGCTTGGTCATTCACTCTAACCAGGAATTCTCGGTAACTCTACCTCTCTGAACTTGTACTTCTGCCTGGCTTAGAGGGTACTGAGTGTCATTTCTGAAACTTTGCTACCTGTACTTTGTAGACCAAACATTCCCTCCATATATGCATGTATTTTTTTTTACAGCAACTGGCACAAAAATTCATAGAGTTATAAATGCTTACCTTGGTAATGCTACTGCTATTGCTGAAATGCTGCATTATACATCTATGAGCATAAAGTAACCTGTGATTACAGTAAATGAGTTTGTTAACACTACTGACAAGTGAATTTACACACTTTAACATAATGTGACAGCTCCTGGATAATAAATGTTTTTCTGGATTTTAAACCTTACTGGGCTGACAAATGTGCTGTTCAAACATTCCTGCATTAGTGACAGCAAGCCCATTAGTCTCTGTAATGGGAGAACTCTCCTTGTTAACAAGGAGAAATTAATAGTAGGCACTAAACAGCCTATAATTGCAAAGTACCTTGCTAAGGAAACAGCTCCTATACTTTACAAAGAAAAAAAAAAAGCCCCAAACCAGGCATGTCCAAGGGTCAGCTTCCGGTGATTTCTCCTGTCCACCTGGTGAATCTGGGCATACTGGGACAATGCAGCAATTGCCTAATGTACACACACAACCCTCTCCTCCTACCACCCAACACTACAACCTGTGAGAGATGCACTTACATAGCCAAAATGGAAGCAAAGCTCTCTCCACCCAAGATTGTACTAAACAGTCAAGAGGAGAAGGTTAACACCCACACTACACCTCAAACAACACATAGCCCTTCTAAACCCGCACCACCAACACCCACATATAGCAACACTAAATCCACATATGCAGAGGCCCTTAACTGTAACCTGCCCGAGCAACAAAGACCTCTGAAGATGAAACGCAAACAAACACCAATCACAACCAATGTGTCACATAGTTCACAACACCAGTGTGTCACCCAGCAACAGCCCCTAAGGCAAGACAATGTACCTAACACTTTAGTCATAGGTGACTCTATAGTCCCTCTCACCAGGTTGAATAAGGAGAAAATTACAGTCAGCTGCCTGTCGGGTGCCAGGATCCACCACATAACGCATGCACTCAAGTCACTCCACAACAAGTACAAATATGACTCTGTCATTGTCCATGTTGGAGTGAATGACTTGAGACATACCTCCCTGGACTACATGAAAAGAGACATGGAAGAGCTCTCGGATCATGTGGCCCAGGCAGGTATGACCCTAGCCCTGAGTAGCATCCTGCCTTCGCCCAGAATGATACCACAATATAAGGATAAAATGATTGACTTCAACAATTGGCTAAGCTTATGGTGTCATTCAAAGGGGATCCAGTATCTGTCTGCCTGGGATGACATGATTGACAGACCACGATGCTTTGCCAGAGATGGTCTGCACCTGTCACCCCTGGGATTCAGGTTACTGGCTAAGGCTCTTGCCACCCCTATAGTGCCTTTTTTAGGCAAACTTCAAAGGACAAAACCACCACCATAACAGGTACAAGCATGCAAAATCTGAAGGTAATGCTACTCAATGCTAGAAGTTTAAACCTCAAAATGCACTCTCTCGAGGCACTCCTAAGAATGGAGAACATCGATATCTGTGCAGTAACTGAGACCTGGTTCAAGGCTCCAGAGAGCACCCCTGCAATACCAGGCTACAACTCTTACCACACTTTTCGGCCACCAAACCAGGAACGAAACACTAAAGGTGGAGGAGTGTCAATATTCACCAAGGATATTCACACCACCAGGCTAGTTGGCCAACACAATGTGTCTGAAATTCTCCAAGTGCAACTAACACTAGGTAAGACTGCAATCCAAATTGTAGCTTGCTACAGATCCCCCACCATACCCCAAGATTCCCACTACACCTTTCTAAACATACTGGAAAATATTAAGATAGAACCAAACACCCTAATACTGGGTGATTTTAACTACCCTGCCATTAACTGGGAAAACTACTCATGTCCCAACACCTTTGCGCAACGGTTCTTGGAATTCATAAATTTCAACGCCCTGGATCAACTAATCCATAGTCCCACCAGGGGCTCCAATATCCTAGACCTGGTCATTACCAACATGGGAAATCAATGCTCCATACCTATGGTCACCCCCTCATTAGTCAGGTCTGACCATAAGCTAATCACCCTTAACATCCACATCCCACCCCCACCCCCCAGTAAAGAAACCACCATAAAAAACTTCTCCAAAGCCAACTTCATGCTACTCAAGTCAGAAGTGACAAACGTCATGACACCCATGCAGACGGGAACTGAAAGTTCAACTGCTGAATTAAGCTAAGGCACTGTACGAGCACATCCACTCATGCATGAATCGTGCCATCCCAAATAGAACCAAAACGCTCTCATCCAAAAAAAGGAAGCCAATCTGGTGGTCCCCTGCCACAAACAAACTTTACAACAAAAGGAAGAAACTTTTGCAGAAAAGAGGAAAATCCCAGGATGCAAAAAACTCCCTTACTAGCCTCAGTAAGAAACTGAGATGCCTCATAAAATCCTCCAAAGCTAGTTACGAAAATAAAATTGCCAAAGATTCCAAAGACAACCACAAAGCATTCTATAACTATGTCAAGAATCTAAATGGCAATGCTCAGATCTGCTCTGAGCTAAAACAGAATAACATTAAATATACTGATCCGAAGGATATTGCCAATATCCTGGCAGATTGATTCAGTGCCGACTTCACCCCCCTCTCACCCCCTAAATGGCCCATCTCAATACCAGAAGATTGCCAAATTCCAGTAATAACGGCCACACAGGTACAAAATGCACTCTCTAACGCCAAGAATACAGCATCCATGGGACCAGATGACATCCCGGGCTGTGTACTACATGAACTACAATATGAACTGGCACCTCACCTAAGTGTCATGTTTAATCATAGCCTCACCTCAGGTTTCGTGCCCACTGAGTGGCGCAGAGCTACAGTTATCCCAATCCACAAGGGGGGATCCACCTTGGATCCCGGAAACTACCGTCCCATCAGTCTGACAAGCCTTATCTGCAAGGCCATGGAGCGTATTATCATGGAACTTATAAACAAAGACATTGGCAACCTTCAAACATTGGACCCCACCCAGTTTGGGTTTGTGAAGGGCCGATCTTGTCTCCTGAACCTGATTGACTTCTTTGAATCAGTCTCCAGAGCCATGGACAAGGGTAAGGTGGTCCACACAGCCTATCTAGACCTTGCCAAGGCCTTTGACACCATCCCCCACTCTGGAATCATAGATAAACTTACTAAGTTGGGCATTAATCCCTATGTCACCCAATGGGTTGCTAAATGGCTTACTGATAGAACCCACACTGTAAAAGTAACCGACTCCAAATCCATGTCCAGACAAGTGACAAGTGGAGTACCTCAGGGTTCAGTCCTGGGGCCGCTCTTGTTTGGCATCTACTTCTCTGAAGTACAGGTCAACACTAATGGACTCTGGCTAACAAAGTTTGCAGATGACTGCAAACTGGGAGCCATTATTGAATCCCCAAATGATGTGGATACTCTACAAAAGGGCCTTACAGAAACAGATGCTTGGTGCCAGAGCCATGGGCTCAAGCTCAATGCCAAGAAATGTATTGTTATCCCCTTTGGGAAAAAACATGTATCCATGAATTACCATATAGGTGGCAGCACACTAAACACAGAAAGTGTGATAAGAGACTTAGGGACACAGGTGGACAGTGGTCTCACCTTCGATAACCACATCGCCACAACAGCCAGGAAATCCTTCTATGTGGCACACCTCATCATGAAGGGCTTTTCATCCAGAAAAAAGGAGGTCATTGTCTCACTGTAATCCCTCATTAGACCCATTATAGAGTACAACGCCCCATTTGGTATGTACCTCTCAAGACATCTGCAACAACTGGAAAGGCCTCAGAAATACCTCACTAAAAGAATCACAGGCCTAAAGCAGATGCCCTACGCTGACCGCCTTAAAAAACTCCAGCTATACTCTGTGGCATATCGTCTACTCAAAGGCGATCTCTGCTTAACATACAAGGCCATGTCAAACCCAGAGCTGTTGGACATGCTACACTTAAAGAAATCCCAATCCCTCAGAGCAACATGCTCCAGGGATCTAAACCTTGTCATCACAATAAACAAAACATGCTGGAGGGATAGGTTCCTGACCCAGAGACTCCCCAGACTCTGGAATAGATTGCCCATACATGTCAAGCAGAGTGCCTCTTTGGACCTCTTCAAGAGGAACCTTGACGATTGGATGGGAGAAAGGAAATTCACCCCAGGGATCACGTCAGTCACCCTGCTAGACAGGGGTCCAGGAAAGTAAATAATGTGGGAAGAAATAGCCAGGGAACTGTTATGGCTAGGCTTGTATAGGCCCCAGGGCTGATAGCCTAGTACCAGCCTATGAACCTATTTCTGAACTGACAAATGTGCTTCCTGCATTTACTGTCATTTAGGTACGTCTTCTCTTACTGGTTGCACTGGCTTCTAGCATTGAGCCAATCAGAGAAGATTTTTCTGGATCTTTCACTCAGCAAAACAGCAGCAGCTGAATTAGGGGGAATAGGGAGGGGGGCAACTGGGGAAATGAGGGACTTTTTTAATGTTTATTGTGCTTAGCAAAACAGTGGCAGCTGAACAGGGGTAACCCAAGCAGCAGCTAAATGGGAAATATGGAATTGTTCTTTTTTTAACCTTTACTGTGCTCAGCGAAAATAGCAGCACCAACTGAACAGGGGTAATCAGAGAAACAGCTGAATGGGAAATATGGGACTTTTTTTAACATTTATGGGGCCACCGCCGCAGACAGAACTGGACCTTAGGCTGCTGCCTAGTTCACAGCTCTTGTTATGATCACTAATTATATCAGGCATACCTCCTGCATGGGTAATTTTCAAGTGATCCTATGTCCATATCAAGTCCAAAATACTTTTCTTTTTCTAACAAATTTATTTGTTTTTACTATCATATGCATTTGCTTTGTTAATTCATGTAGATTGATAGTAGGGTAAATAGCTTAATGAGAGCACTTGGGCCAATCATTATTAAAGTCACCTAGGATTATTGTTTCAAGAGGTATGTTTATAGTTAGCCAAGATAATATTTCCTCAGAGGCTAATTTGTCTGTACAAGGCAGTATATAGATTGATGTTATACATAAATGTTTTTGGAGTTATTGAGTGTAATTAGAAGGATTTTGACCTTATAGATGTTTGGTAGTTATATGGGATCCCCGGCCATGTGAAAAGTTTTTGAAAATAAAATGGGTACCAACAATTTTTCTTTTAACTAGTATGATTATTTCAGACAATGCTGTGGCTAGAAGGCAGTATTTTTTTTTCATCTCGTGTGCACGGTTTAAGCTAGTTACTGCAAATATGAGCAGAAAGATATCTAGCTATCAAGACCTGTTATTTTATTCAGTATGCAATGAACATTTATATGACAAAGTCTTAATCCAGAAAGGTGTATTTAGGATTACTTAAGACTGTATTATGTATGGTAGGTCCTGGGTTAGGGTGAATGTCCCCACAATTTAGAAGTAATTTATGCTTAAGTGTATAGTAGTATTTAGATTTCTGCTGTAATGCTTATGCTTAGTTATAGCTGGCTTTTTTAAATCTGTATGTTTGTAGTGTTGTTAGATATTTCAAGACTAACAGATCATTTGTATTCAATATAAATATCTGGGAAATTGTTGTGCTATTAGTTGGTTTTAGATCATGCACTTGTATGGGAGTGTAATGGTAGAAGAAGCACAGTATATTAATTGGGCTGTGACAGTTGGAGAGGAGAGACAGAAGCAGAAAAATAAGTAAGACTAGGAAATTGTACTATTTCATACGTGAAATGTTTGGTTGTATTTGCTGTACAATTATAGTTAAATAGAATGTTTGTTTTTCTACAGTGTAATGGTGAAGGGTGATAGTGGGGACTGGTAGGTCGAATATATATCTACTAATGTTTATAACTTATAGTGTAATATAATAACATGGAACAGATGGATAAAATGTGACACATTTGCTAACAACTAGGAAGGAAGCTCAGGCTGTGGCTAAACTGTGGACATTGTACTTATTAAACGTTCTCTAGTCTCTCTCTGCTTGCAAGAACAGTCACCTGACTGCAATAAGACAAAAAAGTTATCTGGCAGTTAAAGTATATTTTTTTCACGCACCCTGCTCTTCAAATATTAAGAATTGAATATCAAGTTGAGAAGACTAGCCCCCCCACACACACACACACACACACAAATAAGCAAAGTATTCTCATATTCACTCTCAGCAACTTTAGTTAGAAATTCTCAGTGGTAAAAAACTTTAGCCTTTCACCTCATCTCAGTTATTACTTCATTTAACCCACTATGCTGTTAATACTTTTACCCATTTGTACACATGGACACACAAACACACACACAGCAATTCTAGCCACTTGTATGTATGACTGTATACCTCAGATATTTGCTTGAGATCTACAAAATTAATAAATTCATAGGTAATGACCCAGAAATGTACCTTAGTTGTGTGTATACATGCACACGCACACACACACACACACACACACACACACACACACACACACACACACACACACACACACACACACACACAGATGCACACACATGTGGCCTGCGATGTGTTAGTGTCCTATTCTGGATTATGTGCACTGTTTTGCACACTTTTAGCATTGTGGTAAGCCATGACAACTTTACTCTGCCCTCTCAACTTCTTAGCTCAAGAATCAGAAACAAGAGGGACTTCTGTGATGGCTGTATACTGATCAAGATCTTGACTTCAGCTCTGCCAGTGTGAAAATAGAAGTGGAGAAAAAGGAGTACCATAAAAACTGTTTTTTTGGGTAAAATTCAGTTACTAGCTAGTAAGTACACTGGGTGGATGCCAGCAAATAAGAAATGTGGAAACCTGAAAGAAAATCAACCAGAAAACGTGAAGAGAAAACACTTTCTGGGAAAGATATGGAAAAAGTGGCTCAAGCTTCAGCTTTGGTTTAAGAGATGGCATCTAGTAATTCAGAGGAAACAATTTAATAAAATAAAATGTACTGAGGGGTGATTAAAAAACAAAACACTGAATGAATACATAAACTCAAATAACAAAATGTAAAAAATATAAGATGCTTTAACTAGCTGTTCAGATGAACTGATAAAAATGCACAAATCAGAGGCTGAAATGAAGAAAAAGATGGCTCTGGGTATGAGGCTTTTCAAGAAGAGAGTTAGAAGACAAACTGCACAGAGAAAGCCCGAGATTTTCAGCTGTACCACAGAAACTAGAAGGAATAGACTTTATTAATTTTATGAAACCACAAATATGCAACTGGATTGGTGTTCCACAGCAAGATTTATTAACTGAAAGAGCAATTTGAGTGTATGGGCCAAACCCTGCCTCGATAAAGCAGCCAAGATCTATATTAGTAAAGATGCAATCACATGAACAAAAAGAGTTGATCTTGAGAAAACTTTAGCAGAAGGGCAAAAGATTAAAAATTGGAGACAACAGATGGTTTGTAGAAAATGACTATTTACTGTACACCAGGCAGAAGAGAAGCAAATTTATCCCGGCAATTAAGGAATGTCAAGAGACAGGTGTGAGATTCAGGCTGCTGCATCTAGTTGTTTTCAGTGTATTTTTCCTGCAGAACAGGCTAAGGAGAAAATAAAAAGTTTATCCAACAAACACTGAGCCAGCAAGCAGAAGGGGATTCTGCTTCTCATTTTTCTGACAGTAAAGTTCATAGACTTTACAGTGAATCCTTTTCCAATGTTCCAAAGGAAAATTATTAGAGACAAAGAAAAAAGCACATCGGGTGGACTAGAAAAATCACGATTACCTTCAACTTGATCCAAAGTCTGGTGTTGGGAGATAAAGATGAACAGGAAGAAGACCAGCAACACTGAAATTGGTGAATAAATGGGAGACTATAAAGCATCAATCACATTTGTGAAACGTGGATTTGCAAGAAAAAGTGAATGAAAAAGATTGGATTTTTGTTGACTTTGTTAAACTTGTTGGTAGACTGTGAAGCATGTACCCGACTTTATGTTATGAATGTTTAGAAGGACACTAAAAGAGGAAAATGTAACTGTAATTAAAAAAATGTTGTTCTTATTAGTATTTGTATAAAAGATTTCATTATATAAAGTAAAGCAGTTTGGTGTAGTGTGGAATCAGGGGTATTTTAAATGTGGGGGATCTTTTCAGTAACTGTTGTAAGTGTTAAAGATATTGAAGTAAACAAATACTTTTTAGTTGAAAGAAATATAGGCTTTATAGTATAACAAGAGAAGAAAGGTTTGACAAAACAAGTTTAATGTTAATATGTTTTGATCTTGGGCTGTTGGAGTGGGATGGGTCATAAAAGTACACTGATTATATTATATGTAGAGTTAAAGTTATTTTCTTTTATTTTTACAAATAGCTATAAAAAGTATTTTAAGCAAGTAGGCTTTAAATAATAAGACAAAATGACGAAAGCCATTAAAATTATATGCTTCTTACATATGCAACTATATCAGCTTGTTTTTTTTACATTAGAAAATGTGCAGTGGAAGTCAAGAAATCTGCAGCTGAAGGCAGATGTACATTCATCATACATTTTCTGAGTGACATTTACAAAGATTCATTGCTGAGTACTTTTCCATTGAGACAACCTGTCTATAGGTGCAAGCAATTAATCTTGAGAGTTCTAAACATTTGTACTGAGAGAAATACAAAATGTAAAGGTACTATGGCAAGCAATTCAGTAAAAAAGTTTGAATTATGGCAACTGAATAAGAGATAGCAACCTCCCTAGCAGCCTTAATATGTTAATGCATTTAATAGAACAATGTTCAGTTCAGTTTTATTTACCTCATTTCCTCCAGTACAGCTCTTTTGAGTGTGCACCTTTAACTCACAATGGGTGTGGCTTGAGCCTTTAAAAATGAAATTATCACCTTACAGTTCCAACAAATACTGATTGACAGAGGTCAAATATCAATACAATTGTGTTTGCCATCATGTATGCTTCAAGATAAAATATTTTGATATATTGTATGTAGCACGGTTTTGGGATTATTAATGCAAATATGAAAACGCAATAGTTGACACCTAAAGGCATAGCAGGAGGTAACTGCAGAAATGTCTGGATGCGCACTTAGCTTGCATGAGTTAAGGATAACCAGTATATGTTTTCTGTGAGCTAAAAGTTAAATGTTTTTTCAAAGAATACAAGCTGTTTTTTTTTTCAATTCTGGGATGGAATAGAGATAAGAAAAGTACAGACAGTAATCAGTGTAAATGGAAACACAGGCTGTAACATGTGCTTTTGCATGGGAAACCTTCAGTTTAGGTTAGGTAATGCCTGTGGGTGCAGC
Organism: Protopterus annectens; assembly: GCF_019279795.1. Taxonomy (NCBI): domain Eukaryota; kingdom Metazoa; phylum Chordata; order Ceratodontiformes; family Protopteridae; genus Protopterus; species Protopterus annectens. Next base: position 1,337,977,295 of record NC_056739.1, read on the forward strand.
TGTTGATTTGGGGCAAGTGTTCTCATCTGGAGGGTTAAACTTCATTTTTTTGAAGTTGTACACAATTTGAGATATTTGTTCTAAGTTAATATGCAATGTGGTATTTTGAAAATATATTTAGTCTTTTGTTTGAGGGTTGTTATGAAAACAAAAAGTCTTGAAAAACATGAAATAGGTCCACATGGAGATGAGAAGAAACAATTATATGAAAGATCAGCCTGCTAAACATCATTAGAGTGTGTGTGTGTGTGTGTGTGTGTGTGTGTGTGTGTGTGTGTGTGTGTGTGTGTGTGTGTGTGTGTAGGTTGAAAATACACATTCAAAAAATTGTCACATATAATAAGTGGGAATAATATTTGTTATAATGGCTATGCTATCCATGTTATCTTGGAACATAAATGGGCTTACAGCTATAGACAAAAAGAAAAAAATTATTGAATTATATAAGAAATGTAGAGTTCAGGTAATGCGGCAGGAGACACATTTAAAAGAAATAAGCATGTAAATTTAACAAAAAAGGATTTTAGGATGAATATTCACCAGAATTTCAGGGACAAAGGAAAATGGAAGTAATTGTACTAATTACTACAGGGGCTCCAATACTGATAGATGAGGGGAAATACAATAATGGTACATTTATGGTAGTGGGGGTGTTATTGGCAAGTGAGGAGGATTACTCTGTATGTATTTATATTCTACCAAAAACTGCTGTTACGGAGCTTATGGAAATTTGGAAGAAATAATCAGCTTTCAGCAAGGAATATTACTTATAAGTGGGGACTGGAACTTGAATTGCAATACTGAGGAAGTATCAAGGGGACCTAGAAAGGAAAATATAAAAAAAGAGGGTATATTTCTGAAGAAACGTATGAAAATATTTGGTATGGAAGGTGTGAATTCAGTAGTAGAAACTCAGCTAGAATCTACATATTATTCCCCAAAGTACAATAACTGGGCTAGACTGGATAGAAATTATATTTCACAGGAGCATTTCCATTTAACTGAAAGCTTTGACACACATCCAATAACAATTTCAGATCATGTACCAATAAAAGCTAAGATAAAAATGCAGGATAATGAAGTAAAAATGAGACACTGGCACTCTCCCATGCTGTAGTTAAAAAGAGAGGAATTTAAGGAATGAGTAGTACAAATTATTTGAGAGTTATTAGGAAAGATAAAATATCTTCAGAAGTTCTAGTTAGTGAGAGGGATAAAATCAAAATGGAGTTTAAAAACATGGTATAAATAGAAGAGAATGAGACATGGTTAACAAGGAATAGGAATTACTTAGAGGGGCTGACAAGGTTAAAGTATTGCAGAATAAGAAGAATCTCACAGAACTAGAGGAGGTGCAAATGCAGTGTGCTAAAGAGAAAATAAGGGAGCATCTGGATAATATGCACAAGTTTAGAAATACTGTGGTTAAGCAACTATTTTTTGATAATAACTCCACAGCACAAAAACTTTTAGCACAACTTACACAGCAGAAATAAATGGTTGTTGCTAAACTTAGGAAGCTTATAACAAGAAAAAAAAACATATCCTTTAGAAGTTTTAGATATATTTCATAAAAAAAATCAGAGAAATATAGAAATCAAGAAGGGGAACAAATGGAAATATTTATGGAAGACTCACTTATGTCAAGGTTAGAGGTTGAAGTTTGGAAGTTAGGAGGGATGAAAGTAATAAAGATCTAGATTTTGTTTAACAGTATTTTAAAAGGAGGGGAAGCACAAAATCTGCGGTGGCAATATTATATACGGATGATAAAGAATCACTAGACCTAACTTCAAACAGGCCCATTTCAATTTTAAACTATAAAGTGTTTATGTCTACACTAGCTAAAAGAATGGCAAAGGTGTTGCCAAATTTGATACATATGGATCAATGTAGTTTTGTGGAGAGCAGGCAAACATTTAACAACATTACTAGAACAATGAGAATCCAGAGGGAAGAAGAATGAAAGAAAATACTGCTGCTGTTGTTTGTGGGTCTTAATGAAGAGAAAGCATTCAATAGAGCAAGATGGGATTGTATGAATAGGGCAATGGAAGCAGTTGAATTCCTTGTTACAGTAATAACGTTAATTAGTAGGATATATGAAGGATCAGAGACAAGAATTAAAGTGGAAGGGTTCTTCTTTGATAAGTTGTGTATGAACAAATGTACCACACAGGAATATCCTCCCTTTGTTATTTGCTAATCATAATTTCAAATTCTTAGTTATTCAACAAGTTAATGCTGACCCACAGGGTAGGATAGTTTCAGAACAGTTAGAGATATGTGAACTTAGATAACAATTATGTTTAAATACCAATATGGCCCCAGGATTAAATGAAAACATTAAGGTTAAAAATTACAAAGGTTTTTGAATCTGTATATGGTTATTTAATTTTTATTGAGGTTTTGTAATACATTTTTAAGCTTGTTTCTTTAAATTAATGGATTGTTAATTTAACAGGATAATTGTAAACTGTTGAGGTGAGATTGCATTGGTTTGGACATGTGCTGAGGAGGGATGCTGGGTATATTGGGAAAAGGATGCTAAGGATGAAGCTGCCAGATAAGAGGAAAAGAGGAAGGCCTAAGATAAGGTTTATGGATGTGGTTAGAGAGGACATGCAGGTGGTTGATGTGACAGAGCAAGATGCAGAGGACAGGAAGAAATGGAAACAGGTGATCCATTGTGGCGACCTGTAACCGGGAAAAGCCAAAAGAAGAAGAAGATTGGATGTGTATTTAAGGGAAGCTATGATGTCATTTATTGTTCTGAAGAAGTCCCTAATAGCCATTAGGATGAAAATGCTTAACTAAGGTTTTATTCAATAAGGTGGAAGTGAGTTTTATCCTCCGTTGGCTATACCTTCTTTTTTGTATCTTCTTGGTCATTTTTAGTTTCTGGTTAACATGTCTAAACATGGTTCTAGAGGGGATAGTCAAGGAGGAGTCGACCTGGTGAATTCTATGCCAAATGGAGATTTAACTATATTGCTACATCAAGTGAGTCAACAGTTAACTACACATTCCACGCAGATGCAGAATGTGATGGCTTCCCTTCAGGGAGATGCAGACATGTTTGGTAGCTTGGGGTTCCCCTTACACAGGCAACTAAAAGCACTAATTCCACATCCCCTAGTGGGAGGACTTTAAATGAGGCCCTTGTGGACTGGAAAATAAATAACTTTGATTTTATCAAGAGCACTGTGAGGGAACGGCATGCAGTGCTTGTTTCCTTTCATTGGAAGAGCAGCTAAAGAGACTTTGAGAAAACCTTGTTGGTGTTTAAAAATTTACAGATAGAAAATAGTTATCTGCAAAGAAATATTGAGTTACAGCAAGTCCCTAAAGAGTCAAGACTGTGGAGACATCCGAATGGGACTGGTTCCAATCCTGAATTTTTGAGAGACTTGCATCACGTTTTTGATAATGCGGTGCTGGAAATTCTCAAGCTTATTATAAAATACAATAGACAAAAGATGGACAGTCTCATATGTATATTAGATAAGCATAACGTAGTCATTAAAATGACTCGCTGTTTGACCAGTATAAAGTCCAGTATGAAAATGTCTTCTTCGGAATCGATAAAGTGTGTAATACTATATTTATGCACAAAATCAAAAAACTAAAGAGGGATACAAAGGATTACACCCAGGGGAAGGTGTATCCAAAGCCTGCTAGTCTCCCAGACAACAGGGGAGGCTTGATCAGTCGGGCATGAGCTATTCCTCGAGAGGAAATTACGTCGAGTCCGAGGCTAAAAACCATCATCAACCAGAATTGCCTTTAGTGAGATGCTCTGGGTGGCTGAAGAACAGACACCCACAGGGTCAGAACATACAATATCACTCAAGCAATGGTTACCGAGGGAAAGTGACACATTACAACTATATTGCACAAGAAGCCAGGTCAAAGAATTGGAATTCATCACATTATTATCAGAAGAGATTTTAAGGTACAATGAAGTTGGTAGAGGTAATGCAAGTGGTTTTGATTTTTTCCTTGATGACTTAATGGACTGTTTCTCTTCCTCAATGTCTTTAGCTAGTTTAAATACCCCTAACATTATTGTGAACAGTTTGGGGGATTTAAAAATATATAATTATTCCAATAAGGGCATTTCTAAAGCACATGTGGATGTTTTAGCTAAAGGGTTCAGTTTCTTACCAGCAAGAAGGGGCAATATTACTGATTTTTTTAATTGATTTCAAATTATATATATGGAAATTGAATTTACATCTTTAGTTCGCTGAAAACTGTCCTAGGGACAAAGCAGAATGTAGTTTGCTAAAGAGGCCAAGTAATTTTAATCCACCATTACAGAGTAAGTTGTATTTATTTGAAAAAGTATGTGAGTTAGATTTTAGGGACAAATTGAAACATTTTTATCCTGATAAAGTTGACAATTTGTCCCATAAAGAAAGAAACATGTTGTTTGATATTGCAAAAGATAAAAACATGTGTGTAATGAAGCCCATTAAGGGTAATGGTATAGTTATTATGGATAAAATTGACTATTGCAATTCTAAAATAGACTTCCTAGACTATCTCCAACTAACCACCGCTCACAAACTCATATTCTACCCAGATAAATGCCCAGTCTTAACTAATATCCTTCCACCATACATACCAAATCGTTCTCTGAGATCTGAAAAGCAAAACCTAATCTCCATCCACAAACCCAAACATTCTGCTGGACAGCTTCTACTCTCCTTCTCTCTAGGCAAGAAATGGAACTCTCTCCCACCCTCACTCAGGACTATACCCAACCCAAAATCCTTCAAGACCCAACTGTTCTCATACCTGTCATCTAAACGGAAATGTTCCTACTTAATACCTAGGGAATTCTTCTCCCCTCTGAGCTCTATACACCCTGCTCCTCTTTTCCACCAAACTTTTCTGCTCCTCTTTTTCTCCAAACTTTTATTACTACTCTCCCATAATAGACTTAACTGTCGATGTTCTGATTAAGTAAATTTCTCTCTAAACTCCAAGTTTGCAAATTTTGTAAATGTCACTTCTGTAAACATAAAAAAAAAAGAAGTATAACTGTTGTCAAGTAGCTCCAAGACTGGGGGTGTTATACCAGCAGAATCAAGTAAATGAAAACTAAAAAGCAACAGTTGCTGGTATACACACGGCACAAATACAGTTCTTTACTGAGTCTCTATTTACCACAATAGCTCACAAACAACACATAGGGAGAACGAGATCAATGAGCAGGGGCAGGCAAAAAAGGAAGGGATCTGGAGGAGAACAGCAAGGACCCACATTGAAAAGAATGTGGGAGAAGTCGATTCGTTAGTTGTAAATCTTTCCAGTAGGACACTCAGTATGTATGAAGAGGAAGTGTTGAATAAGGGGTTGAATTTCATACCCACTAAGAGAGGAAATATTGTTGATTACATAGTTGACTCTAAGATGTTTATAAGAAATGTTCAATTGAAATTAGAATTTGGCAACACGAGTGAGAGACAAACTACTGAAAAATTCAAACCCAATAGTGTGTATATCCCCCAGCTACACCCCCTCCTCGAAGTCTATTCAAGAATGATAGAAAATGACATACATAAGTACTTTGAAGAGACACAGGATGTGAGATTTAAATATAACTTGAGTTACAAACATAGGCAGGCACTTAGTGATTTAAGAAATGACAATAATCTGGTGATCAGGCCTGCAGATAAAGGAGGACCGATAGTACTAATGGACGTCACAGACTATGATAGGAGAATGTGCCTCCTCTTGGAGGATTCGTCCTCTTATTTAAAAATAAATATAGAATTCGTTAAGGAGAAAGTTATGCAGATATCTTATACACTAGATGAGCTATTAGCATCCAATAACATCACTAAGGAAGTATACAATTATTTTAGAGTTTATAATCCTCTTATCCCAATTATACAAGGCCTCCCCAAGGTTCATAAATCACACACAGAACCCCCCATGAGACCGATTGTTTCAGGACAAGGGTGGGTGACTGAACCATTGTCGATCTTTATTGAATACCACCTGAGACCATTAGTGAATAAAAACAGTGTTATTCTCAGGGACAGTAAACAGTTTTTATTGGATTTGTACTCTTACATGAAGTGTGTAGATGATAATGCACCATACCTACTGGTAACGTTAGATGTAGTGAGCCTTTTCACTGTCATCCCCAATGATCTAGGGATACAATACGTCCAAGATTATTTAAAGACACACTCTGATCTTACCCCTGAGAAAATAGACTTCCTTACATTATTACTAGAAATTGTTCTAACTAATAACATCTTTATGTTTGGTGAGGAACTCTTTCTGCAAAAGGATGGCGTAGCAATGGGCACGTCATGTGCAAACAGCTACGCCAACCTAGTCATGGCTCAATGGGAGGAGACTTTTCTTTTTGAATCTCAATTATTTAAGGAACATGTAGGCATCTATCGTAGATTAGTGGACGACCTCTTTTTTATTTGGAGGAGTGATATAGACACACTATTGAGGTTCATAACTGCTATGAATAATTCTACAAATTTTTTGAGGTTTACTACAACTTATTCACACAATCAGATCTCTTATTTAGATGTGAATATCAATAGGCTAAATAATGGGTTGTTAAACACCTCAATACATAGGAAATTATGCCATAGGAATACTATACTACACAAGGACAGCATGCATCCCAGATATGTTTTCAACAATGTCATGAAAGGACAGGTCATCAGGGCATCGAGATTGAACCCAACAGAGGAAGGCTATGCTAAAGAATTGGCTGAATTAAAGAATAAGTTTATGAAAAGAGGCTATGACATTATAGATTTTGAACGTACTATATTAGATGTCCAAGCCATCAGGGAGAATAAAGCAAAACCTTATTTCTCCGAACCATCGCATAACATGGTGATGGGTGAAGCACCAAAATCAATGAATACCAATAGAGCATCTATGTTGTTCACGAGAGATTCCATGAATGTTAGACAGATTATGGAAAAACATTGGGACATATTGTTACTAGACAAGGACATTAAGGATATAGTAGGATCTAATTTGAACGTAGTGTATAAGAACCAACCCAATTTGAGGAGACTCTTATGCAAACCTAGGAATCACCCTAGCACACATAGGAAGTACACCCATACCACTAACACGACACCATGTGGCAAATGTAATCAGTGTATATACATTAATGAAACTACAGTTTTCACCCACCCCATTACTAAACGCATATACAATTTTCAGACAAACACCACCTGTAATAGCTTGCACATTGTTTACATTGCTGCCTGTGAGATGTGCCCAGCGTTCTATGTTGGAAAGACCAACAGGTCATTGAAGGAACGCATCAGGGAGCACACCTACCATATTAGGGTAGGCTCTATGTTTAACGCTCTGGCCAAACATAACAAGGAACTAGGAATTAGTCACACTTTCAAGTTTTTTGTCATTCAAAAGATTATACCTGGTATGAGAGGTGGAGACATTATTAATTACACTCTTGAGAATGAGATGAAGTGGATCATTAGACTCAGAGCTGATCATCATCCGGGTCTCAATGATAAGGTCCAAATTAAACCCCTTCTTAGGAAAAGGAAATTACGGGCACCGAAACATCAGGAATGATTTAATATTGATTCCTTAAAGAGACTTCTAAAGAGAGAACCCTATGTAATATTGGTCAATACATTTACTCATACTCCCTCTTATGTCTTTGCATACATTTCCACTATCACAGCATACACAGAACCCCATCCAGGGTAACCAACAGTGATATGTGTTTTATTTATACCATATTTTTGCTCTTCACATTTGGATACGCCCATATATATTTTTAACAGATTAGTTAGTATATAATTGTAAGGCTGAGAACTTTTTTATAGCCCTTTTATAAGGTTCAGTCCATTATTACACCTTAGTGGTCACCTTGTTTTATGTATTCACATTTCACAGCATGCATAGGACCCCATGTAAGGGAGCCAGCAGTGAGATATGTGTTTTATTTATAACGTATTTCCACCCTTCACACATGGATATACTTATATTTATATTTTTAACAAGATTGTTTATAATCCACTTGAAAGGCAGAGGACAACTTTAGCACCCTCATTAGGTTTAGTCCATCTCTACATTTTTACACTCTAGTGGTCACTATGTGGTGTGCATCAACACTTCTTTTTTGCCACGATGAGGCTATACCTTAGGGTACTATATGTTTTTTAACAACACACATTATTATTGTTTTTATTATGATTATCTTTTAGTATCATATATGTATTTATATGTATACATCCTTTAGGAACTTATATTTTTCCCAAAAATATGATTGGAACAGTATATGATGCGATAGGATGTTTACTTTGCATCTCTAGTACATGTCACGAATTTCATTGATTTCAATGCTTGTAATAAATGGATTTTGAAGTTTCTCACATGTACTGCTGAATCCGCTTAAGCGGACCTACGCTACCCAAGTTGTAGCGGTGTAACAAGGACATTTCACCAACTGTGTTCCCTGTTTTTCCTAACACAGTGTTGTTTGGTGAGGTTCGTACAGGAGTATTCACTATTTCTTAAAAGTATTTTATAGTTGTGTTTGGAGAGATAGACAACGCATCTGTACGTTCCTATGCGTTGGTTTTATGCATTGGTCTTAAATGATACGCATACATAGATATGCGAGAATACGTACTCTAGTTTTATATGTATGTATTGAATACTTTGATTTTATTGAGACATCAACTTGTTGTTAATAATGATGTTTAAATAAGAAGATGCATATGGAATGTTTATTTTTTATTCTTATACTTGACGCAGTGACATCACTGTTATGCGTTGATGTATTAAAGTTTGTTGCCTTCATTTAAGTTGCATCAACACGGAGTTGGTACATGGTTGAAATTGACAAGTTGAACAACAGATCATGGAACTTTAATGAAGGTAAATACCTTCAGGTAATCAATATTTATTTAAACCCAATGTTTGTTGATATATTGGCGCTAGTAATTAATTACTTTTTTATATACTAGCAAAGAGTTTAGTGATGTCCGATCAGATTCACAATGTCCTCCAAATGTTCAGAGTTCAGTTAGTCTTAGTACACACATGAAATGAAAGTAAATGTATTTAGACACTGAACGTTTTATTTTTTTATTTTTCTATTTCATGTTTTGAAGAACTTATGTTAGCGTGTGGTTATGTTTACACATAAGCATAACGTTAGTCACTTCCGGTTAGACTCGTATTGTTTTTTAAAAGGTTTTGTGAATTCTAACCAATAAGAACTTACGTTAGAGTATTTAAATGAATGTTTTAGCTGTATTTTAGTGTTATACAGTCTGAAGAAGCCGAAAGGCGAAAGCGCTTACTGTCATTAAAAGGATTTTACTTTTTACTACTGCTGTACGTGGTGATCTTTTATCGTGGAGAACAGAGATTTGGGATAGAGCTGTGATTGTGCCGTGTGTACATCAGCAACCGCTACCTTTGGCTTTGACCTACTTTTTCTTAATGCTTAACATGGTGAGCATTTATTGTGGTAAATAGAGACTCAGTAAAGAACTGTATTTGTGCCGTGTGTATACCAGCAACTGTTGCTTTTTAGATAAAAAAAAAAGAGATGCACATTTACACTATGTATAACCTGACTGCTTGAATTTTACGTTTAACAACCCTTAAGATTTTGTATTGCCTTACTGTATTGCTTTTGAAATTCTTAATTGTATGAAGTTTATGCCTGTACTTATCTTCAATACTCTGTAAACCGATTGTATTGCACTGTTTTTTTGGAGCGTTTCTCCCCGGGCCTCCACTGAAAATGGGCACTTCTTGGCCCAGTGGACTTCCCCGGTAATCAAACTGAAATAAATAAATAAATAAATAAATAATGTTTTACTTATGGATAGTACATACCAGGAAGTATCATGCAATGAGATAAATGTTTTGCATAGGAAGGTGGATTTAATGTTGGATGATATGTTGTTTCAGGGTCAGATTACTATTGATGAACATGTCTACATGAAGAATGGCCATCTGATTATTGGGAGTATTTTTGGGATCACAAAAATACACAAAACTTTAGAAAGCCCACCATTTAGGCCCACTGTTGATAGTAAAAGATCAAAAATATTTTTTATTTCTAAGTTTTTGGACCACCACCTAAAAAAACAAGTTGAAGTCCTTCTAATACATTTGTAAGGACACTTGGCAATTATTAGCACATATCAACAATGTTAAGTTGGTTGACAACTACTATAGATGTTTGTAATTTATTTTCTGTAAATAACATGGTTTGGAAGGCAATTATTTGTTTCAAAAATATGATCAAAATAGATTAAAGAAGCATATGATTTATTACATGAGGTACCTGGATTATATTTTTCTTATTTGGGTGATACTGTAGATAATTTGGAAGAATTTCTACAGTGTATAATTGGGGCTACAAAATTTTTGACTTTTATGTACAGTTATAGTAGTGAAAAAATCCATTATTTGGATGTGGAGTTGAGTGTGGACATAAATAATAGGAGACTGATATGTAAGATTTATGGAAAGTCCACATTTTCGAATTCTTATCTCAAATTCACAAGTTGCCATCCTTTCCATCAAAAAAAGTCTGTGGTAAAAGGTCAATTATTTCGAGCAGCCAGGATGGTGTCCAGGGATCATTATTTTATCAAAGATGTTAGTTTTATCTTGGACTTGTTTAAAAGGAGGGGATATCAGGGGTCTTTATTGGTTAATATCCAAGGCAAGGTGATGAATAAAAGGCAACATGGTCATTTCCAACCTATTTAAGGAAACAATGATAAAAAGGTGGTAGAAAGTACCAATTTGGTGAAAAAGGAAGATGGAAGTCTTTCTTTTATTTTGATTTATAATAAGGATAGTGCTGTCATATGTGGTCTAGTGAAGAAAAATTGGAATTTACTATCCACTGATGAGGTCCTGATCAAAGAATTGGGTGATAGACCAAAATCTATTTTTGGAAGGGACCAATCTTTTAAAGACATCCTGGAAAGTTGGTTTATTAAAAATAACTACAGACTAATGAAGTAGTTGGAAATTTCAAATGTGGCATGTGCAATCAATGTCCATTTATATTGGTAACTGGTGATAAATTTATATTTGCTACTGTTAATATTAATATTAATTCACATTATAACTGCCAGTCTAAGAACATGGCATATTTAGCCAAGTGCTTAAATTGTTAATCATTCTATATAGGTAAAACATCCAGACATTTAAAGGATAAAATATATGAACATTTATTTGATATAATCATTGGGAAACTAACTAATGCATTAAGCAGACATGTTCACAGATAAAAGGATCATAATTTTGGATTCTTAGTTATTCAACAAGTTAATGCTAACCCACAGGGTAGGATAGTTTCAGAGCATTTAGAGATATGTGAACTCAGATGGCAATTACATTTAAATGCCACTATGGCCCCAGGATTAAATGAAAACATAAGTATTAATAGTGTTTTAAGGTTAAAGAATTATGAGGTTTTTGAATCTGTATATGGTTATTTCATTTTTGAGGTTTTGTAATACGTTTGTTCTTTAAATTTATGGGTCGTTTATTTAATAGGATAATTATTAATTGTTGTTTTATTGGATGTGTATTTAAGGGAAGCAATAAAGTAATTTATTATACTGAAGAAGTCCCTAGTAGTCATTGGGACGAAAGCGTTTAACTAAGGTGTTGCTCAATAAAGTGAGAGTTGGTTTTATCCCCTGGTGGCTATACCTTCTTTTTTGTATCTTCATAAATGAAAAAAAAAATATATTGATGTATTTTCAGTTGTAAACATTATACATCACATATGATCTTCTACGAAGTCACTGACAATTGAACATTATATAGGTCGTTCAGCTCCTGACTTTCCTTAAACCTCATTCTTCTTCTACAACATTATTCTGCATTTATTGTTCCCACAATTCCCTTTTTTTTTTTTACATAATTTCCTCCTACCCTTTTCTAATGATCTCACTTCCAGTTCTTTTATCTCTGTTACTATATTCACCACTTCTAATACAGTTGTTTTAGACTTTTATTTCCATTTTCTAATATTGCTTTTTTGGCAGCTACTAGAAGCAAGGCCTTACTATATCTAGGCAATTCAGATCCTGTATCACAACTGAAAAAAAAAAGTTCCTGATTTACACCAGTTTGCTCACTAAGTATTTCTGACAGAGTAGTTTGCAGGAAATTGTTAAAGTCTGCCAACTCATTACACTCTCTAAAATGTGTTCCCAATTACCTATTTCTTCCTCCATCACAACCCCAACATTTACAGCCTATCTGAGGAAAATCTATCTATTTACTTGTTCATTTATCTATTTATTTACCTGTCTTTATTGACTGGGAAAATACCATTTTCAGTGGAGACCCGGGGAAAAAGCTCAACATTTAAGTTACATGTGATGTAAATTCACAATTGCAGGGTAATACATCTATACATGAGCTTATTTACATGATTTGTAAATATTTTTAAATATTTCTCACATGAAAATAGTATTTTAACACAAAAACTAAGAGAAAAATTAACAAACTGGCTAATTATTGAATAGAAAAATAACATGCAATAATAATTAATGCGTTTATAGCATGATGGCTGCAGGGAAAAGATCAAACTGGGGTGTTTTTTGAGTTTAGCAATAATTTCTAGACAGACAAATAGAACGTAGCTTAAACATGATGAGAGATATGACAGGAGAAGTTATGGAAATGAGCATGAAGATAAATGGACAGAGAAGGAACTGTAGTTAATGGTGGGGTGTGAGAGAAGGAAGAGTAAGAGTTTAGGAAACACGTGCAGTATGTGGAGGAGTGAAAAAGGTAAAAAAAGATTGGGAAGCAAAGTGGCTGTAAGAGTTGGAGAAAAGTAATCTGAATAAAGCTAGCCAGATGAGCAGGAAGAACAGAGCCATCTTTGGCATAGGTGATGTTTAAGCAAAGTTTTGAAAGTATTTAAGTTTTCTATCTGGTTTAACTGTGTGGGGATTTCATTCCAGAGTTTTGACCCATAAAAGGAGTACAGTCCCTTCCTGATTTTTACTCCTACTCACCTATAACCCTTTCCTTTCCCTTCATTCTATCTAATTGATCTCTGTACTGCTGCTACCTTTTTCTATTTTCCTAGACCTTACTCCCCCCTACTCAAGCTCACTATTACTTTTTTGCCTCACCTAAATCTCTCTCCTACATAATCTCCTCTTCAAATGTCCCTATTCTGATGACTTTTCCTTCTCCTTGTATCCCTTCATCATTTTTCTCTCTTTCACAACTTTAACCTTATATAAATCCACTTGACTACACTGCTTTGCATCCACTGATTGTTTTTTTCTTTCACAAACAGCTCCGGTCAGGTGTAGCCCCACTCTGCTCACCCTCGCTATGCTTGGGCTCACTCTGCTCCCCTACACTACCCCATGCCCACACACCCCCATATCAATTACATCTATATCTACCTAAACTCCTCCTCTGCAACTTTTGAACCCAATCACACACTGCCATTATTCTTCTATGTAATCACTTACTACCATCTCCTATCCACCAATCCCAAACTTAGAATTTATCCTCCATTAAATCTTAACACACTCTCTTCCCACACCTTATCAATCTACATCCCCTAACCAACCTAGCCCATTACACATGCTCATTACCATACTACCACACACTATATTCTCTTAACATGTCTCACTGTAGATCAGCCACACTCCCATTCATTGTCCTAACACTCAGTCTCCTCATACATATCACATCACTAAAGGTCCAAAACCTCCTCCTCATAGAAAAATCAACCACATCCAATACTTCCCTAGAAACAAAAATAGATACCTTATCTAACATATCATCCACTCTATATGATTCCAGCATACTATTATACACCATTTAAAATCCTACATACCTCCCCTCAACCAACACTCCACCCCTTAACAAAAGTGAAACAATTAAACAAAACCACCCTCCTCAACTGCCACACTAAGATCTACTCCTGCTTAGCCCAATGTGACAAAATCTCTCCCAATCCAGGACCCACTTCTAACCCTACCTCCTCTAAGATCTCTTCCACAACAAATCTATTTTTAGTCACTCAGTGCAGCATCTGCTCCACACATGGCTCTTCCATCACTCCCCAGACATACTAGCAGTCATTGAAACCTGATTCAAACCATATATTAAAGATACTGAACTACTTCCACCAACCAATAACATAATAAGAGCAGACCAATCCCACAAAAAAGGGGGAGGTTTAGCCTTAATCTATCCCAACACTCTCATTACTCCCATATCCCAAACCCATCCCCTCCTTTTGTACTGCTGAAATTCTTTTAGCTTCCTTAAAAATCAATAACACCAAACAAATATACATTGTAGTCCTATATATTCCCCCAGGGAACAACATCCCTATATTAGAAGACATCCTAACCTAGATCTCTCAAAACACATCCAATGAAACCATCATCATGGGAGATATCAGTGTTAAATGGCAAAACCTAAACTCTGACTACTCCACCAACAGCATAAACTTAAATGGTTTTATTCAACTCATCTCCACTCAACTATAATTCTGAAAAATAACCAAGGAACTATTCTTGACTGGATCTCGGTTACAGATCCCCACAAATACCAAGTCAGGACCCCTACCAGATAGCATAAATGACCACCTATGCACACAGAACCATGACCCACAACCCCAAAAAAAAAATCTATAAAATCTCTCACAACTTGTCTAACTTAATTCAATACAAAAATCAATAAACTGGTCAATATTAAAAACCATACCCTTAGATGAGGCTGTCAGCCACTTCAACAAAAGATTTCTGGATACCTTTAACAACCTAGCCCCACTCCACATAAAAAAAATTAAAAAAAAAATAATCATTCTCCCTGGCTAACCAAGCCTAGCAAAAATTTACTAGTAACAAGTGATAAAGCCTGTATGAATAGCAAAGAACCAAAAACAACCTAAAGTACCAAAAGTATAAACATCTACACAACCAAGCAAAAATACAGATAAACAATGATAAGAAACATTATTTCTCCCAGCGGCTAATTTCCATAAAAACAACCCCAAAAAATTCTGGCACACTATTTCTCAACTCTTGACCCTTGGGACCACAGAAATCCCATCCCCTGCCCCTGACAAAATCCCATTCCAAATAGCAGAAACATTCAACACGTACTCTATCAACAGCATACTGAATTTACTCAATTATTCCAATAAACCCCACAACTTATGCACCATGAAAAACCCAACCCCTCCCAAACTAATACAAAACACTCCTCTTCTTCCTTTCTCCCACAGGACTCACTTACAACAAACCAACATCTTCCTCTCTTTACTCTCCGGCCTGTACCTACTCACAACCATACATAGGTTATTCCTTAAACTAAAAAAAAATGTTTTCCTTATACTGACACCCCACAAGTACTTAAAATACACTGCTGATGCTATAGCTTATCCCATCAGCATACTCATCAACCGACCCATCTCAGGATCCTACAACTCCACCCTATAGAAAAAATCAAATCACTCCTACAAACCTACATACCCACCAGAACTCTCTGATCTGAAGACAAGCAACTAGTAACCCTACATAGACCAAACAATAAAGCTAGACAGTATCTATATTCTGATACTGTAGCAAAAATCTGGAATGTCTTGCCACCACACATCAAAGCAATAGCAAACCACAAGAATTTTAAACAGACACTAAAAAAAACACCTTTTAGTAACAAGTAGTGGCCCCTGTTCCAAAATGACCTAATACCTCAGTTCCGATCCCTTTCCGTACCTTCCACCTTTACACTACTATACTTTTCTTCCTTCCTCCCCTCCCCCTGCCTTTCCCCTTCTTCACTTGACTTTACTCTACTACCCATACTACTCTTACTTCCTCCCCTCCCCCTGCCTTTTCCCTTCTTCACTCCACTTTACTCTACTTCCCATACTACTCTTACTTCCTTCCTCCCCTCCCCCTGCCTTTTCCCTTCTTCACTTGACTTTACGCTACTACCCATACTACTCTTACTTCCTTCCTCCCCTCCCCCTGCCTTTTCCCTTCTTCACTTGACTTTACGCTACTACCCATACTACTCTTACTTCCTTCCTCCCCTCCCCCTGCCTTTTCCCTTCTTCACTTGACTTTACTCTACTTCCCATACTACTCTTACTTCCTCCCCCCTGCCTTTTCCCTTCTTCACTTGACTTTACGCTACTACCCATACTACTCTTACTTCCTTCCTCCCCTCCCCCTGCCTTTTCCCTTCTTCACTTGACTTTACTCTACTTCCCATACTACTCTTACTTCCTCCCCCCTGCCTTTTCCCTTCTTCACTTGACTTTACTCTACTTCCCATACTACTCTTACTTCCTCCCCCCTGCCTTTTCCCTTCTTCACTTGACTTTACTCTACTTCCCATACTACTCTTACTTCCTCCCCCCTGCCTTTTCCCTTCTTCACTTGACTTTACTACCCATACTAATCTTACTTCCTTTCTGCCCTCCCCCTGCCTTTCCCCTTCTTCACTTGACTTTACTCTACTACCCATACTACTCTTACTTCCTTCCTCCCCTCCCCTTGTCTTTTCCCTTTTTCACTCTACTTCACGCTACTACCTGTACTAGATTTACTTCCTTCTTCCCCCCGTCAAAGGACAAAACAGCTAGATTATTGAACCTAATATACTGATAACAAATATTAAGCTCCTCCTTTTCCTCTTTAAATTTGCTGCCAGCCCTGCTGATGTATATTAGTTGACTATTCTACCCCTTGTTCTAAATGTATACCTCTAGTCTTCCTTAAAAAAAATCATATGTGATATCTAAATATACAATTTTTTTCTAATTGTATTTCAGAAGTCTACCTAAAAAGAATTATAGTGTTAAACTAAATGTATAACCTTATATCTCTGTTCATTGATTTCTATGTTTGCTGTGCTATTTTATACTAATTGTATACTTTCAATGTTTATTGTAACCTACACTCCCATATGTAAATTTAATATCTCTGTACTTTTATTTTATCAATTTTTTTTTTACTCTGTGAAGCTCTTTTCCCTGGGTCTCTGCTGGAAATGGGTTCCTGAACCAGTCAGACTTTCCCGGTCCACAAATGTCAAATAAATAGAGAGAATGTCTCCAGCAGTGTTGAATGTCTTATTGATACATAGTAAATGTTTATTACTAGAGTGAAGGTCCCTAGTAGGTGAATAGTACAGTAGAGGATTTTGTAATGCTAGGCATTTGTCTGGAGAGTACAACAGGTTGTGGGCAATGATTAGTTGTGAGTATGTCAACTGGTTTGGAAGTTCAAGATTAATTGTTTTAATGCAATGCAGTGGTATATTTTATAAGGTTGGTTGGTTGTGTAGGGGGTATCCTATCAAATTATTTTTAGAAACACTTACAGAAGTTAAAGATAAGAGATCCACAGGTTGGTTTAAACCTATTTTAACTAGTAGAGCATATAAGGATGGTATTACTACCAATACTAATCTAATTACACGACAGCATGACAAAAACGATGACAGTGTCACGTTATTACATCTCAGTTTCCTATCTACTTTTTCAGCTGACACAGCAAGAGTCAAAGAGATTTTTATAAAAAATTGGGCATTAATTTTGGAAGAACCGTCCATTTGTACTAAGCTAGGTATCAGACCCCGCTTCACTTTTAGAAGGGGTTTTAACCTTAAAAATCTGTTGGAAAGGCATAAGAATGAGCATCTAGGTACGAACAAGTGGGTACATAAAGGTATGCGTAAATGTGGGCATTGCACACAGTGTAAACACATTCAAGTGACTACTGACATCAATATTAATAACAAACACTACACAATAAATGGCTCCTTTAATTGTGAGTCCAAAGCTGTAGTATATGCAGCTTGCTGTCAGGTTTGTCCCTCATTTTATATAGGTAAGACCGAGCGGAAACTAAAACAAAGAATAAACGAGCATTTTTATGCTGTTAGTAAAGGTGATGTTAACAATGCTCTTGTTCGGCATATTTTACAATTTCCAACACATGAGTTTTTATTTTTGGTTGTACACCAAACACTTTTAGACCCGAGAGGGGGGCCTTGGCAACTTTTATTAGAACAAAATGAGTTGTATTGGCAAATCAAAACGGCTGCATACATTTTTCCTGGTTTAAATGAATTTGTGTCTATTAAAAGCGTGTTAAAATTAAAAGTTTTAAATAGATAACATATTAATTTTGCATAAAAGATTTTGAATTTGATACTGTACCTTTTTGTTGATTAAGTTTGAAACATAGTAACATTTACAAAGCTTCATATATATAAAAATATGGACTTTGTTTTTGGCCATATATTCAGTATTATTATGATCAAATTTTAGTTTTTAACCAGCATGCAATTAATTATTTTTTACATATTACTATATATTTTTTATGTGTCTATATTTAGCTAAATATCTTAATTCTTACAGTGAATTCATGTCATTATCACATATTATACATTTTCAGTTTTGCCCTAGTAGCTTTTTAAAATGTGATTTTTCAGTATAACATTTACACATGTTATACATATATATTTAATGTTATTTATAAATTGAGTATTATGTGCTTAACATTGTAACATTTTTGAGCAGGTTTCATACTGTTTAAATACTGTACTTTTATCTGGTTTTATTTTTATTGGTTGATTGAATGACTAATTGATAATTAACTACAAGCTATATAAACATCAGTTTTATGTTGTTCTGGGTCTGAAGAAGGTGGAATATTTTTACCACTGAAAGCGCTTACCATATTAAAGTTTTTAGTTGCTTTAGCATTACGTTATTCATATTTGCTTATTTCAGCTTTCTCCTACCATTCAACTCGTTTTTCTTTTGATTTTTATATCTAATGTTGATATTTGTAAGAATAGGGGAAGCATATAATAGAAAAGGAAGGAAGTATGCTTTTGCTAAGGTAATCCTTGCTTGATTTGTCAAGTAGTTTGGCCCTATAGAGGAAACTAACTTTTTGGTGAATTTTCCATTGCTGGAATGAAGTATGTGGTGATCAAATTTGAGGCTGCCATCTATTATGACTCTGAATAGTTTAGTTTGGTTTATGGTTTCTATTTTTGCATTATTGCTTAAGGTCAAGTCAAGTCAAGTAAAACATTATTGCCATTTAGACCATACATCTAAAAAGTGCCCAGCTGAGTGAAATTATGTTTCTTCAAGCTCATGGATAAACATAACACAGAAAAAAAAAACACATAAGCATATGAAACAATATACACACACACAACACAGAGTCCAAGAAAACCGAAGCTCCATCTCCACACCATCAAACCTCAGTCCAGCTCCATTGACCCAACAAAAACAAAAATCAAAAATCCTGATCAGCATATATACAGCAGACAATCGGATCCCACCATCTGTCCTCAGCTCCATTTTCCATCAGGAGGCCTGAATGGCCATGGAAGACCAATGACCACAGTCTCCATTATCCTCCATGATTACTCCTCACCATCCACATCATCCCAACCTTATAATATGACATAATAAAAACTCATAATATCACAGGTAATATGAAATGTGGGTTTCTGGTTAAGATGTTGTTTTGGAGTAAATAGCATAAGTTTGCTTTTTAGCATTAAGCAGCAAGTTAGAACTTTTAGCCATATTTCAATGTCAGTGAAAGATTTTTGAGTGATTTCCTGTAATTTTGTTATTGGATGTAGCAGAACAGATAAGGGTTGAATTATTGGCATACTGTATGAGAGTGGCAAGTGTTGGAGCAGTTTAAAGCCTATTTATGAAAATATTAAATAAAAGGGGCAGAGTATTAACCCTTGGGAAATGCCAAAAGAGATGTTTGAAATGCTGAAAGGTTTTATTGTCATTTAGTTGCTTGCTGACAATTGCACTAATAACTGAAACCAGGAGAAGGAGGGGTAAGTGAGACCTAGAGTTGCAAGTTCATTGAGGAGCTTTTGTTGAGACACTGTGTCAAAAATGCTTTGGAAAAGTCAAGAATAAGTGAAGAAACAACGCTGTTCTCATTTCTGTACTGGCTTGCTATGTTGGTGAAGTTGAGGAGGGCAGTAGCAGTAGTACTGTGGTTGGGTCTAAAACTGTTGAGTGTTGGAGAGGAGGTTGTGTTTAGCTATGTGTTTTATAAGCTGAGAGCAAATATATTTCTCAAGGATAGCAATAGGTCTATAGTTTGTTAACTCTGTTGAAATTCCTCCTTTGTGAAGGGGTATAATAATGTTTTTTTTTTGTTTCCGGATGGATGGAACATCATTTTCAGCTATTTCCTGGTTGATTAGAATGGAGACAGGAAAAGCTAGTGATTGTGCACCTATTTTGAGGAACTCAATGGGAAGGTTATTGGCAGCAGAGGTTGTTGCTTTTAATTTGGCTAGTAATTTGTTATGGTTGATGCTGGGATGGTCTGAAACTTAAACGTCAGTGTGCTGCTTTTGAGAACAGATGGAAGTTGGCAGGGGTGAAGTGAGGTGGTCTTTGATTAGTGGTAGAACTGACCGGATAAAATGAGTGTTGAACTGAGTGGCAATGGACTCTTTGTTATCTGATGTGGAAAGACAGGGTGTATTGGTATGGCCAGGGTGTAATAGTTTATTTAGAGAGGACCAAAATAGCTTGGGTTGTTTTACTGCTCTTTTTAGAGATTATTATAGTATGATTTTTTGTCAGATTTAACAAGGATCTTGCTATAGTTTCTGAGATATCTAAAACTTTGGTAGGCATGTTAGGTTTTATTCTTATACCATCTGTTCCATGCTTTTTCTGTTTGCAGCATGAGCTGTTAGGTCTCCTTTGTCAGCCATGGTGATGTGTTAGATTTTACTCTTCTAGTCCTAACTGGTGCTAAATCATTTAATATTTTCAGGAAGGTGTAACTGAAGTGTGTAACTGCTTCATCTAGGGCCATTATTCTTAATACATTCCAGTTGAAGTGGGACAGAACTGTAATAAATGTGACTTTGTCAAATTTGATTAAATTGCATTCTTGCTTATAGATTATTTGTTTGGGTGAACCATGTTGTCAGATTACTATAAGTGCCACCTTCTAAACTATGTATCTGGTAAGGAACCAAAAGATTTTATACTATGGGGTTTGTTTGTCAATATCCTGTCCAATGTGGACTGCCTGTTACTGCTTTTGTTGATTCTGGTGGTGGAGCTTATTAGTTACGTGAAGCCAAATAGGTGAATAGAGAGTCCTTGCAGTTGCTGCTGTTTGTGGATTGCCAGTCTATATTTAGGTCACCTAAGATGCAGGTTTCCTGTGGGATGTTGTCAGATATCCAGTGTAGGATATTTTCAGCTGTGGTAATGTCATAATGTTGTTGCCTGGTAGGATGTATGCTGCTGAGATATATATATAGACTTCTTTTGGTTGATTCTGAGGTATGCAATCAAAAGTTCAGCATTATTAAATGTTGGGATATTTAGATGGGCTAGAGATATTTCTAAGTTGTTTTTGTAAATAATAGCAATGCCAACTGCTCTTTTAAGATTTCTGTCCATTCTGAGTATGATAAAACCTGGGTGAATAATTTAATTGCCAGTTATTTCTTACTTTAGCCATGTTTCAGTGGTGATTAGAATGTCTGGGGAATAAAAAATCTAGACATACATAGATATCATGAATTTTGTTGCAGATGCTTCTGAGGTTAAAGTTGAAAAGAATGAGGTTAGTTTCATTACCTGATGGGAAAATTATGTTGGGAGCACTGGAAAGTAATGGGTTGGCCATGGTGGGTAGCTGATGTGTAGGTCCAGGGTTGGGGTGAAGATCTCCGCCAAGTGTCAGGCTGGAGGTGAGGTGAGTAGTGGTATGGAGCCATTTGTATTTGTATCTGACTTTTAGTACTGCTGATAAAGTACTATGCTTAACTTTAATATATATACATATATATATATATATATATATATATATATATATATGGAGAGAGAGAACAGATCTGAGCATGTATATTGGTATAGAGAAGGAGAGAGACACGGAGACAGAGAAGGTTTAGTGAAGTAATATATGTGTGTCTGTGATGGAGTTGGGATACAATGTGGGAATATTATGGTAGTTATTGAAGTGAGATAGTGTTGTGAATGTACAAAGCAGTAGCAATCGACTCACTGTCATTGTGAGTTGAGCTGGTGACAGTTTAGATGGTCGGGTAGAAGAAGGTGGACATTTGGTAAGATGATGGCTGTGCGGTATATTAATGAAAGGAGTATTATGAGAAATGGAGAAAAAGAGGTGTGGTAAAGGGTGGGTGATGTTTGCAAGTGCTTTTGTAGTATTATTTGGTATTTGTGTGTGTGTGTGTGTGTGTGTGTGTGTGTGTGTGTGTGTGTGTGTGCGTATGTATGTGCCAAACCAAAAAGAACTGTAGATACTCCACCAAAGGCTGCCTGTACACAAAGATTCCAAAGGAAAAAAGAAAAAAAGCAGGTACTGGCCACCACGCTGAACAGCTTCAAAACTTTTATTTAAAACACAATTAAAAACACAGGAATGAGTGATTTTGGGACCAAACCCATCTTCAGATACAAGACTCAAATGAAACTGCAGTTTTTATATAGCTCTTCAGTTAACATTCAGTACCGCACCCTTCTTTTCTTTAGTGCAGGTCTTAAAGGTATAACCCCATTTAAACCTGGGGTTTTGTATGCTGCTAGCTCAATGATCCATTTGGTTGCATTCAACTCTGTATCATTAATCAAATCACCTCCCCTTTTGTTTCCTTTGGAATCTTTGTGGGCAGGCAGCCTTTGGTGGAGTATCTACAGTTCTTTTTGGTTTGGCTTTGCTGGTGTGTCTGAAGACTCCACACATGATGCCAGAACAGCGGGATGTTGGAGTGGAACCAGGTCATGCTTCCAATGTTTCTTCTACAATCTGGACAGAGAGAGTAAGAAGAAATGTGACAACTACAAGTAATCCTTTACTTGCTTTGGATTTACATATACCGTCTGGTGAGCAAGTGGTGGGTGATTCTAGTCAAAAAGAAAGAGTGGCCTTTACTGTCTTAGTAAATACCTTGCATAATAAATTAATGAAACTAAAACATCTACAGTGGCAAAGACATCATTTGGAGGCCTGTTTGCAGTTTAGCATAGTTCCCAGAGGCCTTTGTGTACTGTGCATGCCTTCGCAGGGTGAGTACTATCCAGAACTTTTAGCCAAGTAGTAGCATTTAAATTTAGAGACTAGTTTGTCATATATGCATTTATTGCTAGAGTTTTTCATGCTCCAGAAGAGAATATGCTGGTGAAAGAAAATGAGACTTTACAAAAAGATTTAGAGCTAGAATATGTTGGTAATTTTTACATGAATAAACTGGAAGAGATGTATTGTTTCGTATCTACCTTAGACATGAAATTGCAGCAAACAAAAACTAAGAAACTGATGAGAGACTATCATGATTTTAAACAGGGCAACATTTTCATGTGGCCTAAAGAAAAACCAGTTCAGGCTGAAGCATTTACTTGTCCAGTGAAAAAAATCACTGAAAGCATCTACCCATTAGGGCAGGCATCCTCATTCTCATGTATGTAGTCGTAATGTTTCCATGACTGCTAGGGAGGAGTTGAGCAGTACACAGGTCAGATCCACCATTCAGTGTCCAACTGTAGCATCAGTAGAGATGACACAAAGGTGGATGGATGACCCTACATGTGTGGAGACATGCGTGAATGGGCGTACCTTCGTTGAAGGTTGTGCGTCAGGGCCGGCAACTCGGCATGTAAAAATCTACTGCCAATCATTAGCGGACCAGAGTTTCACTGTGGCGACCCCTAACCAGGAAAAGCCAAAAGACACAACAACAACATAGTGAATCCATATATACTGTATATATATATATTTTACTATCATATTTGCGAATGTCATTTAGACGAATGCAACGATTTCCGACAAATATTGCCAGAAATCAAAACACAGAGCAACCAAAGTATCTAACGGAGTATTTCAGCAATGTTGAATATCGACTTCGCTGAAATGCTCACATCTGCAAACAACTAGCAATAACGTTTGCAGGGAGGCAACTACAGTGAGGGTAAGGGTACATTTCCTGATCCCCACTATAGTGCGATCTGCACCGCAGTGTTGAAGCTGACAATAGCGGCTGTTCGCTCATGTTAGCTTCGACATTGTGGTGATCGAACTCTCACTTCGAGAAAATTATTTTCGCACATATTCAATCGTCTAAATGACAATCGAATATGTGATAGTAAACATATACACACACACACACACACACACACACACACACTCACTCTTGTAGATTATAATATATATTTATATTGGATAGATATACAAATTATATTATATATATATATATATATATATATATATATATATATATATGTATATATTATAATCCACAAGTGTGTGTGTGTGTGTGTGTGTGTGTGTGTGTGTGTGCACGTGCATGCATGTGAATGGATTGATAAAGGTGTTGGTAAATACAAAGTGTGTATGGAAAAAATGGGTTGACAATGTCTGTAAAGAAAGTTAAATTCTTTGCACTCTGCTTGGGGAATAAAAATACTTATGCAAGCACTTCCAAGTGTCTTCTTTTGGCTTTTCCCATTTAGGGGTCACCACAGCGGAACTTCGATCCACTAATGATTGGCAGTGGATTTTTAGGGTGCCGAGTTGCAAGCCCGACGCCCAACCTTCAAAAAAGGCACACCTATTCACGCACACACCTACCTGCATGTCAATAGATCACGGGAAGGACATGCAGACGCCACACAGAAGGCGCTTTTCCAAGACAAATCCTATATCTTCTAGACTTTATTACATATTTGGGAGCCATACATATATCCTCCCATTGTATCTTTGTGAATAGCTTATCTAATCTCTCTTCCCAATCTTTTCTAATCTACTTTGTTTTATTCCTGTAGTTATAGTGCAATATTGTATATGCCCTAAAATCATCGCTTTTTTAACAGCATATTCCATTCTACATTCAATTAAAAACTCTGCCAGTGCAGGTCTTTCACTTAGGATCCCCTATCTCTTTATCTTTGTCTATAGTCTGATATCACTCTTTGATAGGAAAGGCAGTCTCTAGCCTGTAGTCCAAAAGTCTTCTAAGCCTCTTCCTATTCTATTACCTTTCCCTTTCTAATTATTTGCTCCCAATACTTTGGTTCCCTTGCCAGTTTTCTCTAGTAAATTCCAGCTCCCTCATGCCTATTCTCCGTACCCCTAAGCAGTCATCCCTACTGGCAGAATCTCCTTTCTTCATTCTTGTACTGCCTTAGTTCTTAAAATACTTTCTGCTTATTTATGAATCTAATATTCTGTATGGCTACTGTCATTCTCTTTAAAATCTGCATCCAGAATCCCAGTGTTTCCTTATTTCTTGAGCCTCCCCCCAGTTTCATCATCATCACTTTCCTATTTGAATTATAGCTTTCTGCTTGTGCTATGTATAGGAGCCTTAATTATCGTCCAGCACTTCTCTGGTCAATAAAAATATGCCTGACCTAAAAATATTTACACTGTTTTTATCTTACTATCCATATCCATAAGCAGAGTAAATAATTGCTGCATGGACATGCATTCTCTTTACAATAAAAACTAGGAAACCGTAATGACCAGTATCATTGACTGACAGTACTTCTCAGAGATTTACCAGAAAAAAGAAGTTAACAATGGACAGTGCATTAATATGAGATAGAATCAGTGATGTTCAACAAAATTAGAGAAAGATAAAAGACAAACTACTCTAATTCACTTAAAAAGCTAATGAACAACAGGTTTTGTGCCAACAAGCATTTTCTGAGCATTTGAACAACAAAAACTACAAATCCCTATTAACAGACATTACTGACAGACTATAAACATTAGTAATTTTTAGCCTCAATTGATTTATCAGAAAATAAAGACACTTGATACAGAGGATTAAGGCTCTAAACTCTTTGTGAGCGTCTTCCTTTGTCAAGGTGATAGGGTTTGATTTTTTCTACCTCTGTTTGCCTACTGGGTTGCCACTTTACCTGGTTTAAGATAGAAAAAGAAAAACATAGGGCATAATGTATTAGGGTAAATCCTCCTGTGCAGTTTCCGAACAATAAGAGGAGAGGTGTATCATGGTCAATAGGGGCTGTAAGCATAGTAATAGACCAGACCCCCCTCCCCCACAGCCATATTAATATCCCGTAACTTAGCTGTCTCTCCCGTTACCATAAAAGACTGTTGAAACCTGTCAATGTGCATACTATTTTTTCCTTACTTTTACAACGATCACAGAGATTTGGATTTAATTTTAAAACTTTTATTAAAAATGTTACAGCAAAACACTTAAAGCCAATTGATAAACAAAACACTCTCTCACGGAAAATGAACACGAGCAAAAGTAAACTTCTCTACCTTTGAAACTCACATTTACTGAAAATGCATCTGGTGATTCATTACATTATAATGAGTGTGGAGGGATTCATAAGTCAAAAAATGAAACCTTGCACCAGAACTCACATTCTGTGTCCCCTTCCTACTTGGGAAACAATCTCAAGCTTAAGTTCTCTCACTGATACTGAGAATGACCCCACATCCTGGCTTTATTCATTCAAACAAAACGAACAAAGGGAAACAAAGTACATGCATATGAACTGCTTTCAATACTTTGATTCGTTTTCCAGACGTCTGTAGAAACTCTGTAAAGTGGAGTGCACACCAAACTAGGGTTTTACTATTGGTCCCACCTTCCACCACCTCCACCTTTACTACAAAGTACTACCAGATAAGTTCCCTGCAATTTATTTGTGTCTGGATCCTGAGATACCATTTTAATTATCTAGCCTTCCTAAAATTGCTATTAACCCCCACCAACAATTAATTGTGCTTTTTCTTAACTGCCACTGCCTAATGGGAGGACCTTCTTCTAAATGTAGTTAAATTAAGTAACGGCAGTATTCAGAGGTAGTTTCACATGGTATAGCCCTTGCTCCTCCAATCAGCATCCCATTGGAGATCAGAAATCCCTTTTTACCATTGTGGTACCATTTTAAAATTTTCAGAGGAAACTGCTCACTCCCCCTGTGGTGTGCTCACAATGTAAGTTTTAAACTTATGTAATCTACTTTTTTCTATTATGTTTGGTCATTGGCAGTTAGTACACTGTTATTCGAATCTCCGCTTGGTTTTTCAGCAATAACTTAACATGAAAAAGGTGAATGAGAGTTGTTGACCAGGTGTCTACCTGCTCCATTTGCCCTCACTTTGCTAGGGCTCACTCCACTCCCCTACCCTACTCCCATTTCCCACCCACCTCCACAATACCTAATTTGAACCACACCACTTGCACCATAAGCAACTACCCAATCATGACTTCTAACCCCCTAAATACAATTAATTACCCACTAATTAACCTATCCCACTACATTCTTCAGTCACTGCCCTCCCTCACCCTTCATTTTACTTCTAAATAAATATAGCCTTCTCAAACCACATAACTTACACTCTATATTGCACACATTCAGCATAATGCAATTCTTTCACATTTCTGCCCTCAGCTTACTCATAGTAGCCCTACATCTCCCCACTTTTCACAATCACACTATTACAAACATATACTCTCCCACCTACCCCTTCCCCACTCCACCACATAATTATTTTACTAACATCTCTATAGCACCACACCTCTTTAACAGCTGTAAGATAGAACTATTTAATTACAGATACATACACCCACATACCTCACCATATGCAATCCAGGAATATACCTAAATTCTCATACATATTTCTACACATAAAACTACAGCTTAGATTAAGTGGTGGCATCCAGCTGAACCCAGGCCCAAAACCCACACAAGTACCTAATCCCATACAACATACCTTCTACATCAGACTCCACTAACTCCCAGCCCATTACTAACATACCATGTAATGGCTCTGACATTTTACTCATCAATATGAATGTTAGGAGCCTCTTAAATAACATACCTGAATTTTATGCTTCCCTCTACACCCCCAACATAGCAGTCTTTATAGAAACTTGGCTTAAACTCCACATAAATTTACAATGAAATCCTACCCCCAGGCTACAATATCCATAGACTAGATGGAATACACAAGCATGGTGGAGGCCTAACTATAATAATATAAATATACTCTAGTGCTTGAGTACCTATAAGTAAACCCTCCAGACTTCAATAACACTGAATTACTAGCCTTGCGTATCAAAATCAACCCCAAAAAATGCATTGTCATAATATCAGTCTATATCCCTCCTGGCAACAACTCATCCTTAATTGAAAATATCCTTTTTTTGGTCATCATCCATGTTTAGCCAAGAGCCCATAATAATGGGGGATTTCAATACTGACTGGCATACTTATTCTTCTGATAACTCCTCTAACTTCATAAACTTGTATAGATTCACCCAAATGATGCACTCCCCAACTAGGATAAATAAGCACAGTAACAAGCAGTCAATTCTAGACTGGACCCTATCCATATAGATTCACCCAAATGATGCACTCTCCAACTAGGATAAATAAGCACAGTAACAAGCAGTCATTTCTAGACTGGACCCTATCCAGTAAACCCTGTCTAGTCTATCACTCCGGATGTCTCCCAGACAGCCCAAAGTAACCACCTACCCACCTATCTACTTAGGCCTTACCACTGCTCCCCTAAAACTGTATTATATAAGCAATTGTGCAACAAAATACATTTTTCACCAGATACTTTCAAATCACTCCTGCAGCACAGTGACTGGACACCACTAAAATATCCCCAGCTAGATGCTGTGGTTCAATATTTTAACAACAAACTCATTGATATACTAAATAATCGAGCTCCCCTTAGAAAGATTCAAGTTAAATCTAAATGCGCTCCATGGCTAACTACAGAAACCATACAGCTACTCAAACAGAGAGACAGAGCCTGGTCCCAATATCAGAGCAACAAAAGCCAAACCTCCTTTGTCAGCTATCAGTAATTAAGAATCAAATCTAAAAAAATAGATCAAGAATAACAAAAAAACTTTTTTATACTAGAATTCAACATAAACACCAAAATAATCCCCAAAAATGTTGGGGTGCTATTAAACAACTCCTACAACCATGTCATTCCTAAACTCCAACCCCCACCACCACAAATACTAAAGATAGTTTACCTACCCAGTTTAACTCCTTCTTTACCAACTCTGTACTTTCTCTAGTAAACAATAACAACAATGCACCATCTGAAACAGCAGATACCACCACTTCCTTCTCTCTAAAACCTATCCAAACAAGTACAATAAAAAAATTGCTAATCAAACTGAAGCCCACATCCCTAGCTGTTGATCATCTACCAAATGAATATCTCAAGTTAGCCGCCAATCCCATCTCTTACCCTATCTCTCTGTTGATCAATAGATGAATCACAGAGCAATATGTCCCCAAGCACTGGAAAATGTCCTATGTAATCTCTCTACACAATTCTACACAAAAGTGGCTCCTCAGCAGAACTCTCTAACTATAGTCCAATAGCCATTCTATCACCCCTATCTAAAATCCTGGAAAAATGTATCCACTCTCAACTTATGAATGATCTATTATCTAACAACCTGTTAACCAATTCCCAACATGACTTCTGACACAAGCACAGCATCACAACTGCCCTCATAAGCTTCACTAATACAGTAAACCTACTCAGAAATAGTGGACAACTTGTTTCCTCCACATTTCTAAATATGTCCAAGGCATTTAAAACTGTATCCCAAAAAAGCTCCTCAATGACCTCTTAGTCCTTAACATATCACAAACAACAGTGTCCTGGTTTCTTAACTATCTTTTCAACCGACAGCAAGCTGTAAAGTGGCAAACTGACCTCTCCTCCCTGTTACCCATTACAGTTGGCTCAGTTCTTTACCAACAAACTTTATACCACTTCTCACCTTGCCACTACCATCCAATATGCAGATATCTCCACTCTCATCTGTGCTGCACCCTCCCTTCTACACCTCCAAGAAATTACCCACAAATTCTTCTCAGCCATACAATCCTATCTCTCCAACTATCAACTTATTCTAAATACAAACAGAACCAAATTAATGCTGTTCTCCAGTAACAAGTCCACTGACCATAATCACCCCTCTTCAGCATCTTCTCATCCAACACCATAATCAAACCAGTCCCGCACATCAAACTACCCAGTGTCACCATCAACACCAACTTGAGATTTGATAAACATGTATCACTTAGTATTAAAAAGGCCCACATAAAACTAGGTTATCTCTATAGAGTCAAGTCACATTTTACCAACACCACCAGGCATTCAATTGTTAGGACCCACCTTTTGTCTAGCCTACTGTACACCCCTCCTATTTTCACAAACCTTAAAAGATCTAACCTAAATAAACTAGAGGCCTGTTACCACAAAAATTGACAAATTTGCCACAAACGTACCACACAGATCTCATCAGTGTGATGCTCTCCACCAACTAAATGGCTAGAACTACCCAACTTCCTATCCCTCAATCGACTTACATTCGCCCATGCCACAATCTCTCCAACACCTTGTGCAAACCTACTCCATTAACAGAAGCCTAAGATCTTCTGATGAATTCCTACTAAAAGTTACTAAATCATATAACAGTTTTGGAGATTCTCTTTATTCTACCCATGTCTCCAAGACATGGAATTCCATCCCACAAAACATTCTTAACACCAGCAACCCTCCCATGTTCAAACACTTACTCAAGATATACTTAAATAACTGGCTTTGCTCCTGCTCATCCATAGGCTGTGACTGTACCATTACTACTACTGTTTCTTTTTCTATCCTCTAACTAACATTCTCCTCTTCAACCCAATTTGCTCCCTTAAACTCTCCCACTTTCTACATACCCCACTTCTCTCCCACCTATCTTCTAACTATACAGAATATACTCATATTCATATGTTTCACTAAATATTGTACTATACATGTTCTATAAGGTGCAGCTTCCTACTTGCTATAAGGTATACTTGCTTTTGGAGTTTTTACTCATTAGGCTTCCACTAAAATGACCCATTTGTATTGTATTCTCTATATCTCTTTTATGATGTTCCTGTGTGTAATTTATTAAATAATATGTATTATTTTACTGTATTCTCCTAATTATTTATTATGTTCCTTTGTTCTTTGGTAGACAATGTTGTAATTACTAATCTGTACTTGGAGCTTTTCTCCCCAGGCCTCTGCTAAATATGGGCAACTAGCCCAGCTGGACCTCCCCAGTAAACAAATGTCAAATAAATAAAATCCCATATAATGAAGCACTAATTAGGTGCTTTCTAAAGGGGGCAGGAATTCAAAAGGAAAATGTGTAATGAATTTGCTAACAGCTTGGGACAGCCTACTAGACACAAGTGTCCCTGTTCATGGGCAGTCCAGGAGCACTGTCTGGTGAAGTTATTTTGTCAGACCCACACCAGACGAATGAAGGATGAGGGAATCAAAAGCTGCCCTACAGGAATCATCTCACTAATAGCTCATAACCTTACCTCATCTGCACTTAATACCAAACTGTTGTTGCCCAACACAGTTCATTTCACATCATTGTGTCTGCAAAAAACAAGTTAAATCAAAAATGCATTCATAGTTGATATCTTAACATTAAAGTTGTAGTTGTCATGGTGTGTTGTTTATTCAAAGTCAAATAACCACACTATCAACAAAACAGGGAAACCATGAATCATACCCAAAGTACATAGCTCATATAATGAAGCAATGTTTTCTACAAATGATTCCAACTCTGGAATGCAGTGTATAAGACATACACACACACACACACACACACACACACACACACACACACACACACACACACACACACACAGAGATCTGACCACCAATTACAAATCCTTGTACAACTTTATATATTCAGATGTTTGCTTGTGGTAAAATAAATAAATACATAGATAATGAAAGGGAAGCGTATTTCAGCTCACTATTGTGGCACTCATACACTGCATCCCACTGCACACCCCCACTCTCTCCCAACCTCTTAGCTCAAAGATCAGAGACAAAGATCCAACAATCAAGAACAGATTTGAAATGTTTCTCTTATATACTTAGAAGGTTGCATTAGAAAGTGTTTTGAGAAAGACACAAATCCAAATTCACATACCTAGGAGAAAATTACTGTCGGTTGCCTGTCGGGTGCCAGGATCTGCCACATAATGCATGCACTCAAGTCACTCCACAACAAGTACAAATATGACTCTGTCATTGTTCATGTTGGAGTGAATGACTTGAGATGTCCCTCCCTGGACTACAAGAAAAAAGACATGGAAGAGCTCTCGGATCATGTGGCCCAGGCAGGTATGACCCTAGCCCAGAGCAGTATCCTACCTTCACCCAGAATGATACCACAGTATAAGGACAAAAATAATTGACTTCAACAATTGGCTAAGTTTCTGGTGTCATTCAAAGGGGATCCAATATCTGTATGCCTGGGACGACATGATCAACAAACCACGATGCTTTGCCAGAGATAGTCTGCACCTGTCACCCCGGGGATTCAGGTTACCGGCTAAAGCTCTTGCCACCCCTATAATGCCTTTTTTAGGTAAGAGTCAAAGGACAAAACCATCACCATAACAGATATAAACATACAAAATCTGTAGGTAATGCTACTTAATGCTAGAAGTCTAAACCTCAAAATGCACTCTCTCGAGGCTCTCCTAAAAATGGAGAACATCGATATCTGTTCAGTAACTGGGACCTGGTTCAAGGCTCCATAGAGCACCCCTGTAATACCAGGCTACAACTCTTACCAAACTTTTCGGCCACCAAACCAGGACCGAAGCACTGAAGGTGGAGGAGTGTCCATATTCACCAAGGACATTCACACCTCCAGGCTAGTTGCCCAACACAATGCATCTGAAATTCTACAGGTTCAACTAACACTAGGTAAGACTGCAATCCAAATTGTGGCTTGCTACAGATCCCCCACCATGCCCCAAGATTCTCACTATACCTTTCTAAACATACTAGAAAATATTAAGATACAAAACACCCTAATACTGGGTGATTTCAACTACCCTGCTATTAACTGGGAAAATTACTCGTGTCCCAACACCTTTGCCCAATGGTTCTTGGAATTCATAAATTCCAACGCCCTGGACCAACTAATCCATAGTCCCACCAGGGGCTCAAATATCCTAGACCTGGTCATTACCAACATGGGAGATCGATGCTCCACACCAGTGGTCACGCCCTCGTTGGTCAGATCTGACCATAAGCTAATCACCCTTGACATCCACATCCCAACCCCACCCCCCAGTAGGGAAACTTCCATAAAAAACTTCTCCAAAGCCAACTTCATGCTACTCAAATCAGAAGTGACAAACTTCATGACACCCATGCAGACGGGAACTGGAAGTTCGACCGCTGAATCCTACACTAAGGCACATTATGAGCACATCCACTCATGCATGAATCATGCCATTCCAAACAGACAAACAGAACCAAGACTGTCTCCCCAAAAAAAAGGAACCCAATCTGGTGGTCTCCTGCCATAAACAAACTATACAACAGAAGGAAGAAACTGTTGCAGAAAAGAGGAAAATCCCAGGAAGCAAAAAACTCCCTTGTCAGCCTCATTAAGAAGCTGAGATCCCTCATAAAATCCTCCAAAGCTAGTTACGAAAATAAAATTACCAAAGATTCCAAGGACATCCACAAGGCATTCTATACTTATGTCAAGAATCTAAATGGCAATGCTCAGATATGCTCTGAGCTACAACAGAATGGCATTAAATATACTGATCCCAAGGATATTGCCAATACCCTGGCAGATCGATTCAGTGCCAACTTCACCCCCCTCTCACCCCCTAAATGGCTCATCTCAATACCAAAAGATTGCCAAATTCCAGTACTCACGGCCACACAGGTAAAAAACACACTCTCCAAAGCTAAGAATACAGCATCCATGGGACCAGATGACATCCCAGGTTGTGTACTACATGAACTACAAAATGAACTGGCACCTCACCTAAGTGTCATGTGTAGTCATAGCCTCACCTCAGGCTTCATGCCTAATGAGTGGCACAGTTATCCCACTCCACAAGGGGGGATCCACCTTGGATCCTGGGAACTATCGTCCCATCAGTCTGACGAGCCTGATTGGCAAAGCCATGGAACACATTATCATGGAACCTATAAACAAAGACACTGGCAACCTTCAAACACTGGACCACACCCAGTTTGGTTTAGTAACGGGCCGATCTTGTCTCTTCAACCTGATTGATAGTCAGTCTCCAAAGCTGTGGACAAGGGTAAGGTGGTTTGAACAGCCTATCTGGACCTTGCCAAGGCCTTGAACACCATCCTCCACTCTGGAATCGTAGATAAACTTACTAAGCTGGGCATTAATCCCTACGTCACTCAATGGGTTGCCAACTGGCTTACTGACAGAACCCACACTATAAAAGTAGCTGACTCCAAATCCAGCTCAAGACAAGTGACAAGCAGAGTACCTCAGGGTTCAGTCCTGGGACCACTCTTGCTTGGAATCTACTTCTCTGAAGTACAGGCCAGCACTAAGGGACTCTGGCTAACAAAGCTCGCAGATGACTGCAAACTGAGAGCTATTATTGAATCCCCAAATGATGTGGATATTCTACAAAAGGGCCTTCCAGAAACAGATGCTTGGTGCCAGAGCCATGGGCTCAAGCTCAATGCCAAGAAATGTATAGTTATCGCCTTTGGGAAAAAACATGTACCCATGAATTGCCACATAAGTGGCAGTACACTAAACACTGAAAGTGTGATAAGGGACTTAGGGACACAGGTGGACAGTGGTCTCACCTTTGATAACCACATAGCCACAACAGTCACAAAATCCTTCTATGTGGCACACCTCATCACTAAGGGCTTTTCATCCAGAAAAAAGGAGGTCATTGTCCCACTGTACTCATCCCTCATTAGACCCATTATAGAGTACAACGCCCCATTTGGTATGTACCTCACAAGACATCTGCAACAACTGGAAAGGCCACAGAAATACCTCACTAAAAGAATCACAGGCCTAAAGCAGATGCCCTATGCTGACCATCTAAAAAAAACTCCAGCTATACTCTGTCGCATATCGCCTACTCAGAGGCGATCTCTGCTTAACATACAAGGCCATGTCAAACGCAGTGCTGTTGAACATGCTACACTTAAAGAAATTCCAATCCCTCAGAGCTACATGCTCCAGGGATCTAAACCTGGTCATCACAATGAACGAAACATGCTGGAGGGATAGGTTCCTGACCCAGGGACTCCCCATACTCTGGAATAGACTGCCCATACATGTCATGCATGGCCCTCTTCAAAAGGAACCTTGACGATTGGATGGGAGATAGAAAATTCACCCCAGGGATCATGTCAGTCACCCTGCTAGACAGGGGACCAGGGAAGTAAATATTCTGGGAAGAAATAGCCAGGGAATTGTTATGGCTAGGCTTGTATAGGCCCTAGGGCCAATAGCCTAGTACCAACCTATGAACCTAACATTATTTAGTGACTGTAATCCTCAGCAATTTACCAGAAAGCTACAAATTTTACAAGGAACAGATCAAAATAATTCTCAGTTTCTTTGCTCAAGAAATCTGCTCAAAGCCAGCAATAACTGGGTGGGACCCAAAAGGGACACATTTTAAATACTTTTTTTCATTTATTTGTTAACCAGGCAAACCCACTTGAGAAAGTGTCCCTTTTCAGGGATAACCTGGGAGTATTGTCTGAGTGACTTGCTCACAGTCACACTGTAAACAAAAGGAGGTGGGAGGATTCATACTCTGTACATTTGAGTGCAAGAGGCAATTCCTTAACTGCCCAGAACATTAGGTGCCAGATATTCTAATTAATTTAAAAGATTAACAGAACTACATAGGTGTTGCATGTAGATACATTTTCCAAACAATGAGAGCCATTAATGTTAAGGTAGGTCTGGCAGATGATGTGGAGAATTGAAGCTTCAAACTCTTAATAAGCTGCCTCAAGGGTATAGGGTTTGATTCTTTCTACCTCCAACTGTATGACTTTGAGCAAGTCAGTTAAGTTGAAACTTTAATCTAAATGGTGCATTCACACGCCTCACCCAATCACATCTCACTCTAACTTCCTCCTGACTGCTTAAAAATATAGTAAAATACACACCTAACACTTTCTTTCTCCTGACTATTTAAAAATATAGTAAAAGTCACCTCCCAGCTGCAGAAAATATCTTTTTAAAGAGTCTTTTCAAAAGGCCTGTGCCCTCCCGTGATGTAAGAACTTAATTGTAGAACCTTGCATGTGCTGAGTCGAAAGAGTCAAGTGCTTGTGGTTTATGTATTCCTGGGACTGGAGCATTCATGGAACACTCACTTTTACAGGGAAGGCACTTATCTTGTGTCCCCTTCTTGTGCCGCCCTGGGCACAGTTATCAGAATTTCAGAAAAAGTAAGAACTATACATGAAAACATGCATAACCCTATTTGTTAACCAGGTGTATCTGTGTGTGTGTTGGGGGGGGGGGGGGGCTGTCACAGAATTAGAAAAGATCAGCCAAACCCAACTAAGTGGAAGTCAGATCATAGACAAGGCTGTACTTAGGCAAAAGTCTGGTGCTTTTGTTGTGCTTGAAACTAGTTTCTCTTGTAATTAGGTGATCAGATCACCTTTTCATGAAGCTCCTTCAGAATGGGGGTGAGGTAAATACTGGTAACAGACTTCCACGGTGGTGTAGCGGTAGCGTTGTTGCCTCACAGCAAGAGGTTCTCCCGTTCGATTCTCGGCTGGAGTGTGAGGAGTGCCTTCTGTGTGGAGTCTGCATGTCCTCCCTGCGGTTGGGTGGGCATTCCAAAGACATGCGTAAATGGGCATGCCTTCATTGAAGGTTGAACGTCGAGCTGGCACCTCGGCGTTCGTGAAAATCTACTGCCAATCATTAGCGGACTGGAGTTCCGCTGTGGCGACCCCTAACCGGGAAAAGCCGAAAGACAACAACAACTGCAATGCCTTTGGAAGTAGAAAATTTTAGCTTTAGTGGCTACAGATACAAAAAGTCTGACTAGCAGATGTCTACATTTGTCTGAGCACTGTACAAAGTAGAGCAGTACTCCAGGAAAACAAACTCAACAAATACATGAACAGAGTAAATATCTGACAAGAAGATGCCTTCCAGTGACTATTAGTCTAAAGTATTAGGACATAATGAAAACAGGGGTATACATTAAAACACATAAAACTTAAGCAACATGACCCCAGACTGTCCTCCAGCTAAAAAGAAACAATCTGTTGGAGTCAGGTCAGTGCCCATGCTAGGGTGATTTACAAGGCTGTCTTAAAATACATAACATGGTTAGTTTATAACTCCAATACCAGTTAAGAGTGAATGAGAGTTAACGGTGTACTAAAATGAAAGCAAGACTGTTAATGCCATCAACAGAAACAAGTAAAATAGTGCAAGTCCAGGCAAAATTCTTAAAGACAGGGCTATGTCTGCAAGACCTCCTTTATGCAGTTACCACAAGTAGCAGTTATCAGAGTTTCAGTAAATATAAGAGCTATACACCTATTAGGGCAGGGGATCATAGAATTAGCAATCCAACAAAGTAGGTGGGAACTTACTTGTTATTATTTGTTGAAAATCAGACCTAAGGCAGACCTATATTTAAACAGATTGTCTGGTGATCGGTTGTGCTTGAAACTGCTTTCTCTTGTAATTAGGTAAGCAGATCACCTTTGTCAGTAGCACATTGAGAATGGGGTGGGGTAAATACTGCTAACTCACTGCAATGCCTGTGATATTGTTATGGCTGCAGGAAAGGAAGTTGTTTGATACCTTTCATAACCTGCTGACATTAAACACATTGTTCAACATTAGCTGTAACATTATCTAAATATTTACTGCTTTATTACTTGCTACTGCTTTGTCTAAAATGTAAAGAAAGTTGTGCACAGATGTCAATCAATACTATCTCCATTACAAACTACGATTTGTTGCAAGCTATTTACCTTGTTTAAATATTGCAAACTACAACTTTGTTACTTGATATGTGCCTTGTTTTAAAAGTAATCAAATTGATGTCAAGTAATACTTATTTTATCTGTGCATGGAATAAAAACAGTTTCTTGAAGCTTTTCTCCCCTTACCTCCACTGATTTTTTTGCACATTTGGACTATCCTGGTAAATAAATACAAATAAATATATATATATATATATATATATATATATATATATATATATATATATATATATATGAGTCTACTGTTTTTGGTCGAAGTTTCAGCACTTCGAACTTTACTTGTACGAACCCACTTGTTCGAAGTACTGAAACTTCAAAAACTGACTATGGAGATTACAACACAGCCAGAATGGGAATATTCCCTTTTCCTCGCTGTAGTGCGATCTCAGAGTTGGTATATTTAAGTAGGAGGTGGGGGGCACAGCCCCCCATATGGAGGGTGCAGGGGGCTTGCCTCTCTGCAAATATTTTTTATTTGTGAGGCGATCGGGTGCCTAGACTTCAGTGAAAGTGCACTTTCATTGAAGTGGGATCCTACTTTTCGTTTTCGGTTAAGTGGCAATTCGTTGTAAAGTAGTAGACCCATATATACACATATATTTATATATATATATATATATATATATATATATATATATATATATATATATATAAATAATGTCCAAGGATATCCTAGAAGTGAGGCAAAATTTGGCAGATTATTTAATTAATAGACAGCACTGAAATTATAGGAAAAAAGTACTGGTAAAACAAATTCCAGAAAAGGACTTTGCCTTGGGACAATACAATGTGGGTGTTGTAAAGGGTGTCTGGATATCTTTTTAAATAATTTCAGGTCTCTGACATAAGCAGCATGTTATCAGAAAATGATACAGGTAATAATGAACGTGTTGCTTACTTTTAATTCAAAGTACTACTTCAACAAACTACTACCTACAATTCCAGCAGACTCACCATAATAAACCACAAACGTTCTGGGCGAGTATTAATCAATTATTACACCCAGGTCAATCCATCACACCATACCCACAAGGCACAGACCACGAGAATCCCAAGCAGACTGCTAATGCCTTTAAGACCTTTTTCACTGAGGCCATTCAAACTCTTGCCAGTCAGTTATCTACTCAAAACTTAACTATATCCAACCCTAACTCTAACCCATCCCCTCCATTTCTCTTCCAACCAGTCCCAACAACATATATTCTTACCCTTATCCAAAAACTGAAACCGTGCACTCGTTTAGCAGACCAACTACCCACTGAATATCTACAAAAGGCAGCCAAATCCATCGCCTATCCCATTTCCATTCTCATCAATAGAACCATCAATGAAGGACACATCCCTAAAATCTGGAAAGTATCCCATATTATCCCCCTTGCCAAGGGTGGGAACTCTACTGAACTCTCCAATTACCATCCCATAGCCCTACTTTCTCCCTTAGCAAAGATCTTGGAAAAATGTATCCACAGACAATTGTTAGACCACCTAATCTAAAATAACTTACTTTCAAACTCTCAACATGGTTTCAGACCTTCCCACAGCACTACTACTGCCCTCCTTTCCTTTACTGACTGTATTAACAAAAGCCGTAACCTCAATATGCTTTCCTCTGCACTGTTTATATATCTGTCTAAGGCATTCGATATGGTAAATCACCAGATACTTATAAATATCCTCAAATCCCTGTCACTAGATGCACTAGCTATAAAATGGTTCCAGTCCTACTTAGATAACAGACAACAGGCTGTACTTTGGCATAACATTCTATCTACCCTTCTGCCCGTTAACACTGGTGTTCCTCAAGGGTCCATATTAGGATGATGGATCTCTCCTGTTTTCTATATTTATCAATGACCTTCACCTAGCAATCCCCCAGACTACATGCATACAATATGCAGATGATTCCACACTTATATGCTCAGCCACATCTATATCTGAACTTCACTCCCTTACCCAAAATGTGTTTAACACAGCTGAACAATGGCTTACACAGCGCTGTCTCCTTCTGAACCCCCAACAACTAAACTCCTCCTTTTTACTCCTACTTGTAAGTCACCCCCAATAGACTTCACAGTAACATCCAATAATGGTACTCTCATACCCTCAGATCCAACTACCAAACTACTAGGTATCACCATAGATAACAACCTTAACTTCGACACCCATATTAACAATACTCTAAAATCTGTTAATAGAAAATTAGGCTCTCTCTCTGCAGGATCAAACCCTTCCTCTCTCCTGCAGCTAGAATAACTATTGCTCACACCCATCTAATTTCTACTCTCCTCTATGCCTCACCCATGTATACTAATCTCTCTAAAAGCAACCTTAATAAAATGGAAAACTCCTATAATAACATAGCCAGATTTGCTACAGGTAACCCTTTCAGAACCCACCACTGTTTTAATCTAAAGCAGCTAGGATGGCTTGAATTACAAAATCAACTTAAATTCCACCAGCTGACCATTGCCCATAAAACCCTTTACCAACCTACCAATGCCCATATACTATCTAGCATCCTTACCCCCTACAACAATCTAAAGACCTTACGATCATCACATAAACTTCTTGTAAATATTTGTAGATCAAACAGCAGGGCTGAGGACTTTCTCTTCTCTAATACTGTTGGAAAATCCTGGAACCTTCTTCCTAATGAACATTCATCTCTTCCCTCTATATCACTCTTTAAAACCAAATTGAAACTTTTCCTCAGAACACACTGGTTGTGCCCCTGTACTAAATCTGACTGATTAACTAACTCTTCTTACTTGGTTCAACCTACCCTCCTCTTCTCAGTAATCAAGTTCCTTTTCTTAATAACAACTTACCTTGTCCTCCTATACTATTACTTACATCTTCAGAATCTCATTAAGGAGACTACTTTTACTAATATATTGTATAATTTAAGCTCCTACTTTTTCTTTATGACTACGTGTATACTAATATATTGTATAATTCAGCTGCCATCGTTTTGTTTATGATGTATTGCAACTACATTTTGTATTGTACTAATTGTATCTGTATATTTTGCACTATGTTATGAACGAATGACCTCTTTGATTATTCTCTGTACTGCACCTGCAATGTTCATTGTATACATTCATTTTTGTATATGTGATTTTGTTTGTTTCCTCGGAGCTTATCTCCCCGGGCCTTTACTGAAAATGGACATATATCCAGTTAGACTAGCCCTGTCAACAAATGTAAAATAAAAAATGTAAATGTAAATAATTCAGGGGTGTAACTGCAGATAGAGCAAGCAATAGATCTGCAATGGGAGTTGCCAGCATAGAGGTCTGGTCCTACACCTGCCTAATGGCAAAAACATAGCTGCACTGGTGGCAAGCTGTAACAGTTATTTTAACTGTTGTATTGTACTAGGGGGCATAAGCCTATCCAAATCACACATCATGTCAACTCATAAATTAATTTTATTGTTTTAATGTGCCATAATTTATCTGCTCCGCCTTTCAATTCCTCAGTATCTATGGCTCAAACAGAGTCACATTCATGAATGCTGTTTAGAAGATGTGTCATTCATTTAATTCCAACTAGCTGCCAACATGGCCTATGTGTGACTGTAACCAAGAAAAGGAAAATGTTTGTGAGTCAGTAAGAGACCAGCTCAGTAATTATGAGACTGGCAATAATAAGGGGAAAAATCAGCACAAGATCTGTGTTGTGGTCTAAGCATTTTTTTCTTTTTCTTGTTAAAGCTTTAACAATTGCAACAATTTCTGAGTTAGTGCACAAACGTCATGATGGGTGAGGTATATGATTACCTCAGTAATCCATTTCCTGGCAGATATTTTTTTTCAGCAAATAATTAGTCTGGTAAAATATTAAGGTGTTACTTATTAACTAGTCTGGTAATATATCAAAGGTGCCCTATCTGGCTTACTGCCATTTTTCCTCTGGAGAATTACAACTTGCTCTGTGTTGCTGTAGAGCTAATTCTAGTAGCATTAGGTGTTGAAGATTTTCATGATTTGACCATCATTAGTGAAAAGTATCACCTGCTTCCATTGTCATAACTTGGACTATTGCTTACCTTTTATTTATTTAAATCAGCGCATGATGGCAAAGTCAGTCATGGCTAACTGTGCTTGTAAATCCTTGTATGACAGATCTGTTATATTTTTTATTATAAGAATCAGAGACAACAGCCCCATAATGTGGTCACCTTGCAAATAATGGCACTAGACAATTAGAAAGAGGACATACAAAGAAAATTTGTATTGATATGTGTTGTCTGATGTGTGGTAATATGTAACAGTATATTGCACTTTTATTTTGGAACTGCAATGTTCACTGTATTGTGACAAAATTACAGATTTTACCTGAGGCACAACAACATTTGGAAGCAATTATGAACTGCTTGATTGACTCTGATAGATGTGTCTTGTGAGTAGTGTTCAAAATTGCAAAGGTGAGACATCAGACAGTGGGTAAGTGCAGCTTGGTTTTCTAATAAGATGTAAGCTGTACGTCTAACCCACAGTTAATATCTGTGTGAAAGTTGCAAGTTATCTGTATAACTTTTCTCCAGCTACACAGATTTCATTATAACTCCTAAAACTATTCTGCTCACTTGAATACACTAAGTAGCCCATACATGCTAAATTTATCCTTGTCACTATGATCCATAAAAATCCATAATGGGCACATTTGTTTTCCTAGCTACCAATTACATTAAATGATTTTGTTCAGCTGATAACCATGGAAATGTACTGATGTATTTCATTATTTTTAGTTTGACAGTCTGGGATAGTATTTAGTGGGCAATGGAGTTGTCACAGTCACAGTAGTGTCACCACCCGGCACAAGAGCTATTTCAGGACTATAAATAACTGGAGGGCAAGACATACCTCATCAGAAAAATCATAGTTCAGACTGCAACTGCATAAGAGTTGAAAACACGCTAGCATTAAAATCTCAAGGCTTCAGCTGACTCACTAATAGAAATGCAGCTATTGAGAGGGCCAACCATAACACATGGTGTTATCCATGTTAGTTTAATTTTCTTTGAAGGTGAACAAACTGAATATTATGTTTTCAGTGGAAAATCTGAGATCTAGAGCTAAAACAGTGAACTGATGGAATAGTGTGTAGAAGAGAAACATGCTACTAAGATAATGATCCACGAATGCTTCAGAGGAACATCTATTCCACCAATAGCTTTCGAAAGACAGGGTATTCACATAAGCTGTTATATAATTATTTATTTATTTAGCATTTGTTGAGCGGGAAAGTCTGACTAGGACAGACTCTATTTTCAGTGGAGGTCCGGGGAGAAATGCTCCAGAAAGAAAAAATACTCCTTGAGCCCATATTGAGCACACATTTCAGCAAATACCATGCTTTTTATCTAAATACCCTTTTCCTCAGCAGTCTTCCCACACTTCAGCATTTTATGAGAGCTATGCTTGCTAATATATTCCAAATTTTACTATAAGTCCATTAAGTTATAATCAAATGTCTGTTTGAATTCAGTGATATGGGTCAATATTATGTAGGAAAGAGGGTTACATGACTTCACACCTATATTTCAGAACACATATATTTGATAAAGCAGCAGGACCTCACTAATTATTTGTACACACTTAAAACTAATACAGACTATCATTTTAAACTTTCAGTGAGTGACAATTGGATGGAATTACTTCTAGATTATAAAATGTACTTGCCTGATAAGAAAAGAAATGGACTGAACATTTAATTCAAGTCAACTCAATCTACTTGGCTTGAATCAAAAGTCTGATGTGAAAATGGGACCAAATTCAAAACAATCTCTTAGTACCTCTACATTAGCTTTGACTGGCCTGCCTGGCCAGTGTTGAATTGTAATGTCCAGTGACAAAAGAAGGTTCTATTCAGAGCCGTCATTAATGTTCAGTGACGTGGTTCAACAAGAATCACTCGGCTGGATACATGACATGGAGTAAAATTCCATTATGGAGCTTCACTGCCCGAATATCTAATTGTTGTAGTGGTTATCAGGTAGGGCTGGGCTGGGGTGTGAAAACTAGCATAGTTATTCAGCTCTCATGCAATAAAGAGGACACAAGCAAGCCTGTCTTACTACTGGAAGTAACTTTAGCTGCATTTGTTAAACCCACATTATAGTCCACCCTAGACTCCCCATGTCTTCAACAATTTGATCATGTATGCTACTTGTTGAACGTCCCTCCCCAAAACAGCCTCCTATAGATCTTTGATGCTTTTCCCAGCAGAACATGTACCGTTGTGTGAATAGTGACATCCAAACTGCTAGTTGGTGCATCTGTTTCCCTGATTCACTGACTGTTCCTTCTATCCATTGTAGCAGGAAGCTACCTTATCTTCCCACCCATGTAATCCTCTGGATCTATCTTACTAGGGATATGGACCTTAAATGAAGCTCTTTCATTTCTCTAATGTAGATGCTGCTAAAAGAATGAACTACCACACACATCCACATAGAACCACAATAGTGAAATTGTGTGGAATTCTGAGTAACTTCTAAGGCACTGTTGATGGCTATTGTGCTCACTTAACAGTAGAAGAGGTCTCACAAATCCTACAAGGCTCTGCCCAGAGATGAATGGTCTACTTGGTTAGCTCTGAGAATTGATGCAAGATGTTTTGGAATTTTACTCTTACACATCTTCCAAGAAGTGAAAGGTAGTGCCACATCTCTTACACTACACCACTTACAGAATCTTCAGAATGTGTTGCTTAACTGCCTTTTATTTACGTTCTTCTAGGTCACTGCTTACTTTAAAAGTTTTTATTGA
Organism: Protopterus annectens; assembly: GCF_019279795.1. Lineage (NCBI taxonomy): Eukaryota > Metazoa > Chordata > Ceratodontiformes > Protopteridae > Protopterus > Protopterus annectens. Next base: position 1,338,022,041 of record NC_056739.1, read on the forward strand.
GCTGTTTTTATTTCTTCTTTTACAGAGACTACTTGCTGTTATAGTTCCAGCTCTTTCCTACATTATCAGCTTTCCATAGTTGCCATCAATGGACCAAGATTGACTCATTAATTATTTATGACCAAGGTTACTTTAACTGTGATTCCAGGGGCTTGGTATATTTTGTCAATTGTGAAAGGTGCAACTCCTTCTATGTGGGTAAGACAGAGAGAACCCTCAAAAAAAGAATATATGAACACACTTATGACATAATAAAAGGGAAGGAGACCAATGCCCTGTTTAAACATTCTAAGTATTGTGAGGGTTACAAATTTCGTTTTTTTGTCCTTGAGCAAATTAAAAGAGATGTTAGAGGAGGCCCTTGGGAGGAAACAATAGGTTACAAAGAATTATGGTGGCAAATAGTTTTGGAAGCAAACAAAGCCCCTGGACTCAATGAATATATATCTATTCTTCCCCTATTGAAATTGAGAGCTGCTAAACTGTAAAAGAAAATTTTAAATATAGAAGATGTAATATTAAATGAAGACAGAAGGTGGCACTGTTGTTATGGGAACTTTATTTTCCTTAAATATATAAATGCATTAAGGTTTAGGAATTAAATGTTTTGATAATAAAAAAAATGTTTTTATATATAATAATTTTAAAATATTTATTATAATATATGAATTAGTAAGTTAACGGATGTTTTTTAAGAGAAGTTATATATTGATTAAGAATGGATTTATGATATTAACATAAAGTGAATTATGTTAAAGAATGCATCAGTCTTGGTCATAAATAATTAATGAGTCTAAAGGAAATTTTATTTGTTTATTTGAATGGAATTACTTGTTTTTTATTGGTTTTTATTTTAATTGATTGTATAAAAGTGTGTGATGAAAGTAAGATGTTTTATCTGATGAAGTCCATTTTTTTGGGACGAAAACGCGATTGTAGTGAAGACGTTCATACTAACTGTTTTGTCGTGTGGATTTATATAAAATTTTTGGACACGTATTCCCTCTCTTTGTGGTTGTTTCCTCTCTTTTTGTGTTACTTATTCAAAATATTGCTTACTTTGACTCAACGTTCAGGGGTCCCATCAGCTGTAGAGGAGGCACACACGCTTGCACAGACACAAATGTAAATAGATACATGCGTACATGCATACACACACACACACACACACACACACACACACACACACACACACACACACACACACACATATAAATAGTTACATGCGTACATACACATGCACATACACACACGCACATAAATGTCTGCACACATGCTGTGTCCTTCCACATTTAACAAAATGTGCAGTTTTACAAGCTATAATGCTTGTATTCACCTACCCTTAGTTTTTCTTAGTTATGGAGTTTATTGCATTATACTAATAAAACACATCAGGGTTTACAGTCTTCATCATTGAATACTATCACTTCTTACGTGCATATGACATTTGGCTTTATCTCGTGTCTCATAGAAAATGAAAGGTATCCTCCTGTGATATGATTCAGTACATCCTATTGTGGCCTATTCCTTAACAAGGTTTAGATAAAGAGTTTGGAAAATGAGTAGTCTACACTGGATGTTCAATATTCCATAGCAGGTTTTAATGTACAGGTCAAGCCCACTGGTACAAAATCAAGGTGGTGACACTGCAATAGTCTTTGGGATCCACCATTTCCTTTCCCTGACTAATTATGGCAATTATTGGCCTATTAGTGATAGGACAAAAATAACTTAAACAAGTAAATCCTGAAGTAGTCAAAATAAATAAGTAAACATAAACATATAAACATCTAACACAAGTAAGTGCAAAAGTAGTTACAAGGACCTGTCTTTTCCATTTCCTCTCATGATGCAGTGGTTAGTGAGTGATGGAATAAATTAATAAACTGATGTAACACAAGTAACTGCAGTAGCAAGAACTTGATGTGTGCATGTGTGCGTGTGTGTGGAGGGGATAGTTTTATTGCTTTGCATTGTATGTAACTGATGGCAGTGGAATGAAATAAAGTACTATTGCTAGTATTTATGCATTTCTTCATTTGATCACAATAAGACATCTGAGCTCTTAGTAGACGATGAAGTGCTGGATATTTTTACGTGTGTGGGGGGGGGGACGACACATGAGCATACCTATGTCATGTATATGTGAGTCTGTGTCTCTGCATTTGTGTCTGCATGTGCGGAGGATTGTGCATGTAATGTATATTTTACGTATAAAAGTACTTCCTTAAACAATTACGTATGCTACAACATCTCACTGATAACCCCAGCTGCACATGCAACACATATCCACAGCATATTTAATCTAGCAAAACTGTTTCATATGGTAGATATACTTTTGTATATGTCATATTGTTATACCATATGAGTTATCCTTAATCTTTAGTATGCTAGTCCACACATCTATACAACTATCTTAATACATTTTCTCTTCTCTGTCACTTTCTACTTTTAATATTACCATTAAATACATGCCACCTATAATCTACATATTCCCACCAGCTAGCTATAAGATTCTAACTATATCTATCTTACCTTTAAGTTTAACTCTTTAATTTTACCTTCCCACTACACTTACCTTTCCCTTTTCCAACCCCACCCCCCAAAATTGAGCTGTATTGTTAAATATTTCTAACTGCATAATTTTCCTACTTGCTAATGTTCCATTGTTACTGTATTGTGTCTTTTTCCAATATATGTGCTGTTTAGATAGTTTTCTGTATTATTCACTTGCTTTATAAGTAATTGTTTCCTTACAAATTCATGTAATGATTTTCATGTAACTTGGAGCTTTTCTCCCAGAACCTTTACTGAAAATGGGTCTCAAGCCCATTGGACTTTCCCGGTCAACAACTGTCAAATAATAATAAATAAATACAGCAACTGAAACACTGGGCAGAGGAACCATTTCACATGAAAAATATACAAATGTATATACTAATAAAAAAGAACAAATAAATACAAAACAAAGAAATAGGCCATTATCTAAGAGCAATAATGTCCCCCAGGGTAGGTGGGTGATATTAGGAAATAACACCTGTAGTTTTAGACTTCACAATACTCCTGGGTAGTCTATTATTTTCTGCAACTCCCACCCTGTCAGGTATTATTGTTCACATAATGGAGTGTGTGCTTCATGCAAAAGAACACGATGAATAAAAGTGCAACTGCCATCCAGGAATAATGTTATTAACAGTAGCATACTAATTTGGAATGTATTGTTACTGTTTAGACAATGATTCATTTGGCATGATAGAATTTGCATTTTTTGTGCCTGGTCTATGTATAGATATATTATTTTGTAACATCAATTATGTGCCTCATACTTGATAACTAGTCATATCTCTTGTCTTTTCATATTATATAATTTCATATTATATCATTTATATCAGTTCAAATATAACATTAACAAGCATGCATATACACATTCAGAAACATCTACAGGTCACCATTCTTTCATATATCCACTCTTTCAGGGTCATAAAATAAAGTGTCAAAGAGTTTGGATAAGTTTTCTACAAAAAAACATTACTCCAGTTTCAAATGCTTTTCTGCCTTTCAAATTTGTATTTATGCAGTTGTTTTTTGCAGTCAAGTGCTCATAAATGTAGCATGAATTATGTTTCCTCTGAATTATGGCTGTATGAATAGAGGCATGCAGCAATGCTCATTTACTTTCATCCTGTCAAATTAATTTAGTAACATGCGTAATGAAAGCACCATCTCTGTGTATTTTGTAAACATCACATCATTTTGGAAAGCACTTATGATTTCTCTTAACAATGAAACCAAACCCAAGCTCACTTCAATATCAGTCAGCAATTTAAGGAGTAACTGAGGCATGTAATTGAGTTTGTCAGCATAATTGTAGTGTGCAATAGATGGTTCTTTCTTGAAATCCAGTGAGTCTCGTATTTAGGGCTGTGATTGATTCTATTAGGGAAGTTAATTAAAGAGATTGAGAAGGGGGATGTAGATTAGACACAATTTATTTTAAACACACCAAACCCCTTGTCTGCTTATTTGTATATGAAAAAAGAATGCGGCTACAAAAGTTGCACCTTGGGTATACAGTTAAAATTCATTAATGAAGCTCTCTCACCTGAAGACAGAATTCTATATAAAATTATAAGTATCAGAGCAATTTCTTAAAGCAGCTTTGAGGTGTAAACCAAATTAAACCAAATTATTAGAACTGCATTTCATTTAAACAACCTATGTTTTATCCACAACATAACAATGTATATTTGTTAAATTCCACATCTGTGTTTATTTTACACAAGGAGATTTAATATTATGAGTGTGACATACATAAAGTTTTTTTTGTGCTGCCTTTTATGGTAAAATGAAATGAATTAGTTCAATAAATGATGGGACTGTGATTATTTTCTGTAATGGTGGCTAATGGGATGGAAAATGTAGTAGATTCACGGAGAAATCAGGGATTTTGATGCAGAAGGCTTTCTTTATTTTGTTTCATTACACTGCTACAAATGTAATTCAAGAACTGTCTGGATGGAAAATCATAAGACTAATTCCCACATTCTAGCCTTGTAAATAATATTTTTATTTGCTTCTAAGTTTAAAATAGTACCAGGTAAAAGAAAAATTATAAGTGACATTTTCTGAAATAGGTATTTAATAGTTTTGACTAGTGATTATCTGTAGTTTTTCACCAGGTTTCTTTTCAGTAAAAAGTGTTTTTTTTTTAACACTCACCATACTCAAAGTTGGTGCTGGATAATACTGATTTGATATTGTACAGCAAACTGACTTTTGTTCTAGTTTTCTTTTTCATAAAGAACTACTTCACACTTGATAACAGATATTGCTCTTGTACATGTTAGTACCTTGTGTCATTTTCTATGAAATAATAAGTATCTGCAATTACAAAATTATACTGCTGGCCATTCTAACCAAAACTGCTGATACATTGCATAACTGCATTCATTCCCTGGCAACATTCTGCAGGTCTTTTGAAATGTGTTGACTGAAAGGTGTACCCCAAGAGGAATCAGCACTTGCTAGCATCCTATTGCATTTCTTTTATCCTGTCATGACTCTGGGTTTAGCCCCATTTTGTACTAACACTCTGTTCCCTAATGACTTTAAGTATCACCTTAGTACTGTTTTTGGATGAGTTTCAACACCCATGGAGTAATGGAGTAATGGCAATATACTCCTGAACATAGTAGGTCAAAACGAAACCTCAGACATCAAGACACCGAGGAACCAAAACATCAAAAACAAATGCCTGACTTATGGCATGGCTCAAACACATACGGTATGGAGTGAACAGGGCAGACTTACTCTGTACCATGCTCCCTGTTAATTTAAGAATAAAAATATATATATAAGCCAGACTGAAAAACATTTGATCATGATTAAGACAATAGAATAGCCTGATGGGTGTAACTGCCCATTCTGATTGCTGTTTGAATATCAAAGAAGAATGGAAAAGAAAAATCAAACAACCAAAATGATTTCTCTTATGAAAAAGAACAGACACTGACTATGATGAGCAGAATGCTGTAGAGAAATAGCTCTGCACATACGGCAAGTGCAGGGCCAAACCAAATCAGGAACAAAACACAAATGGCCAGCACTGAAGTGTAAATGGCAAAAAGGACTCAAAATACAGCCATATGGTAGGCAAATCAAAGTTTAATCCTCCATACCGGTTTTGGCATAACCGCCTTCATCAGTGGAATACCATTAAACAGATGATATCATCCCTCCATAAATAAACCCATCCACCAATGGAAAAAACAGCACCCCCCATCAGCATCACTTCCTTCAATCAAATAATAAACATGCAGATAGACAATAATAATAAAACAGCACACAAAAATGATACTATATTGCTACAAATGATCATTTAGTCCTGGTGGGAAAAGTCCCCCCAGCTTAATAATCCAATATTTTTCTTTCTTATTTAAAATACTATGCCAGACCTGCGTATCGTTTCTATTACCAGCAATTCTATCAATTATTGAAAAATGAAAATCCGCATTGGTATGTATCATGCAGTGTCTATAGAGAGCATTAGTTTCTCGTTTGTTACGTATGTCACTCCCATCTTCTGACATACGTACTCTCAGTGGGCGAGACTTCTGGCCAACATAAAACGCCGAACATTTACAAGTTGCCAGATAGACAATCCAGTCAGTTCCACAATTCCCAAAGAAATATATATCATACACCTTACTGGTATTTTTGCTGGAAAAACTGTTCGAGTTTGCTAACATATCGGCATGAAGAGCAGTGTCCACAAGGGAAAGTACCAAAATGAGTATCCCCCGACAAAGTAAGCTGTTGGTATATAGCATCCCCACTGCTGGTATGCTTGAAATGGGAAAAATGGGAACCTAAGATTTTACCTTTCCTAAATGAAAATTGACATCTCGTCCCCAGAACATGGTGCAAACTGTCATTAGCCATGAGGATGTTCCAATGTTTATATATAGTTTCCTTAATAACAGTAGTGTTCCTCCCAAATGTTGTGACAAACCTGATGGTATCACTAGTGGTCCTCTGAGTTTTGACCTTATATTGCAATAATGACATCCTGTCATGAGTACTGGCCCAATTATAGGCAGAAATGATGTCAAAGTCCCTGTATCCCCTAACCTGGAATATATTACAGAGATCCTGTTGAGAAGAGCCATATTAATCCTGAGTGCAATTCATTCTCTTCATATGTAGAAATTGGGATCTCGGGATGTTTCGGGTGGTATGGCTGGGGTGCAAGCTGGTAGCATGAAGCAAGTTGTTATATTGGGGGTACTTCCAAAATACTTTCGTACTAAGGGGATTGTCCAAATTCCTCTGGACTGTAACATCCAAGAAGTTAATTTTGTTGCAGTCAAAGCTGAGGGTAAACTCTATGCCCCATTTGTTATCATTAAGGTATTGGACAAACTCAAGAAGAAATCCCATATCAGCCCGCCATACCATCCAACAATCATCTAGATATCTCCTCCAGATGTCAATTTCATCAATATACAAGTTACGGGAGGGGTCATATATAAGCTGTTCTTCCAGGTAGGCCATGAACAAATCCGCATAGATGGGTGCAAATGATATGCCCATCCCAGTGCCCTGAATCTGCCAAAAACATTCCCCCTGAAAATAGAATACATTTTTATTGAGCACATGCTCAGCCATACATAGAAGTAAAGTATTAAATCCAGCTGGACAGAAGTTGGCACAGTCCAGCCAGAATTGTAAGGCTTGAAGACCGGCCCAATGGGGGATGTTGGTGTACAGAGCTTTGACATCAAGGGTGCAAAGAAGCCACCCAGGTTCAAGTTGTGTATCAGACAATATTTTCAGGAACTGTGTGGTATCCTGTATATGGGCCCTAATCAGCTCCAACAACGGTTTCAGATACTGAGTGAAAAAACTGGAGAGAGGTTCAGTCAATGAACCTATCCCCAAAACAATAGGCAGATCTGTCAGCTTGGTCAATGATTTGTGAATTTTAGGCAGGAGATACATAATCTGCTTCTGGGGAATCCCTAACAGTTAAATGAGACTTAACTGTCTCTAAGATAATACCCTCATCAACAGCCTCACTTAAAAAAGAATCAATATCTTTCTTGAAGTTAGGTGTAGGGTCAATGGGCACTGCCATATAGTGGCGTGGGTTGGATAACTGTCCCTTACCCTCGCTAAGATAATAATCTGTATCCAATATGACTACTGCCCCTCCCTTATCTGCAGGTACAATAACAATCTTACAGTTATCCTTTAGCTCCTGTAGCACTTTGCTTTTCCCACTTGTTAAGTTATGACCCAATACCAAACAATCACCAGTGTTGAAATGTATATCCCTAAGGTCAGCCTGTAAGAAAAGTGACACATGTTTATTCATGGGTGGCTGAAAATCAGATTTCAGGAATCTAAACTCAGTAGACCTTTGAGCATTATCGCTGGAATCAAAAAACAATTTAAGATTAAGTCTATGGCAAAAGTCATATAAATCGGATACCATACAGGTTTCATCCACAAAAAAGCCGGGCACAAAATTCAATCCTTTATTCAAAAGCTGCTTCTGTTCATGCATTAAAATCACATTGGATATATTCAAAACATTGCTATTGTGGTCATTTAGTGTGACATCAGGGTCTGAAGTAATCCCTCTACCGTAACTATTCCTGTTCCTGTTCCTGTTTCTGTATTTCCTCTCACCCCACCTCCTGCTGTATCTAAAGGGTGGTCCACATTGCATTGCTTTTTAGGGGTGGGTGATTCCTGGGTGCTGGCACTATCAATATCAGTGACTGAGGACTCCTGTACTACTATAATAATTATCAGTCTTCCTTAAAATGGACCTAGGTCTCTTCCTACTAGTGGTTCCAACCGGCCTGCCGTTCTCAGCAAACTTGACAGTTTTGGAAACCCCAAATGGTTTACCCCTGTGATCGTCTGTTACATCCCTGTTGAACTTTCATATATTTTTGTCCCGGCTTTGTTTCTCAAAGGTAAGTAGCTCCTTCGATAGCCTATTGAGACAAACATACTGAGGTTGACCCTCATATCTTTTTGTTTCATCACATAGCTTCTTCACTTCTGCAATATTAGTATCAATCATCCGCTCAAAATATGAGCTAAGGATATGAACAAAGGACATGGAAGCCTGCTGAAGTGCCAGGTTCTAATCCTTAAGTAGTTCATCATCCATCTTACCCGTTAAGGGCTGTATTTGGACCTTGAGTCCTCTTGGTGTAATTTCCTTAGTCTGATAAGCTTTGAAAAGCTTAATATGCTATATATTTGTTCTGAGGGTTTTCATCCCCCTACCAAGTTTATTAAATGCCAGATTGCGGCCGTCAATTGGATCCGTATTGAGGGCATCTTTATCAGTGTTATTCTCATTCATAATCCCAAACACTCTTATATAATTTTTGTCAGCACATAAACCATTCAGGATAGTTTCCATATCCATGACCATAAGCTCACAATCCACCTAAAGAATGTCTGAACACAAACAACAGCCAAAGTAGCACCAGAGGATCAATGATTTGCCGATACAATGTCACCAAGAGAGCCACTTATCCAAACAATAGCTATGTATATATTTCTCCAAAAAGGAACCCCAAAAAAGGGATGCAATATGAAAGCTCAACAGGGAAAACAGACCCCAAAGTAAACAAAAATAACATCACAAAGCATGTTGAGATCAGAGATCCAGAGGCCAGTAAGCAAGAGAGGATGTGTCTAATCAGTGAAATAACAAAACAAAATAAAGTATTAAACTGTAGTCGGTCCACCCCTAGGCCAAAAAAGTGTTTTCAAAACAACCCAGAGTCCCTACACATTAGTAAACCTGTACAAACGAATAATACTGTTGATAAACTGTAAGATTCCGAATATCTGAAAATTTGTAGCCAAGATTAATTCCATACCTACACCATTAATTCGGCATAGTATGTCTACCTAGACTAAACTCCATAAGGAATGTCAAATATGTAGAAATACTTGATGAAAAAGGACATTCGGATACCAGAAAGCCATAAAAATGGGCCCTCCAGCTGGTTATATTACATTCAGATATCTAGAAATAAGATAATGTATAGGATTTAAAGTTGTTAACAATAAGCTCCCAGTTGCATTCAAATCCAAATCCAAAACCCATAAAATGTTCCACTTTAAACTCCAATGTCAATAACTACTGTTAAGATAACATCCACCCACTCCACAGTCCTGTATAAGGAAAAGTTGGCCAAGCACTCGGAGATCCCACACCTAGGTATAGAAACACATATCACTGGATTAAAAAATCCTTGCAAATAAAAAAATGACAGAAAAAATAGCAGAAAAAATACAGGAACACAATATTAAAGTTACAGCAAAAATGCCCATACTATGACTACCGTTACTCCAATTACAATCAACCTCAGAAAACTGTTGTCAACCAGAAATGTGTTATCTATCCAACAAATGTTGGGCAAAAATAATACCAATCTAATTGAAAATATTAGGGAGAAACATGCGATAACGTCTTTTAACTGTGTAAATTATTTGTCTATATCAGAACATCGAAGTTTTAAAACTTCGAATGTTCTAATATCGACCCCTATTCAGCGAACGCTAAAAATAGCGAAGCTGCAGAACACCAAATTTTTTCCAAGGGAAAGAATTTGGTTGTCCGGTTCTGTGGCTTTGCTATTTTCAGTGCTGTGGTGTAAAGTTACAGGTCAGGTTAAGGCAAGTGTGCGATTGTATGGACGTTAGGGTTAGGGCGCGGGTCAGGTGAGTGTGCGATAGTGACGGACCTTAGGGTTAGGGTTTGGGTTAAGGTAAGTGGATAGATAGTAATGTATGTACAGTTTAGTGTAGGGTTAGATGTAGGATTTTAAGTGTATGTGTGTGGATTGCTGTTTTTTTTGGTGTGCTTGTGTTGTGTGTATGTGTTTCGGAATAGCAAATTTTTTCCATGGGAAAAAATTTGCTGTTCTGAATGTTCGATATTTTGTGGTTTAGATATTTTAGGTTCGATGTAATAGCGTTCGCTATTTTCATCTTTCTATAGCGTGATATAAACACTCAATTATAGTAGTTCCCCTAACATTACCCTAAAAGATGTTTATACATTGATATATACAAATAAAGTTTCAATATCCCATACAAACTTAATGAACCAAAAACACAATTCCAAGCCCCATATATATATGTATGTATCAAGTTAAGAACAGATATGCATTGAAAACACAGACTGATACATATTCCCAACAGTATCGCCAGATGTTCACAGTTTCCCAATACTACAAATGTTCCAAGAACGAATCTTGTGATGTTACAGTTCAAATGTGTGGTCGCCTTGAGGCAAAAAGTCAAACAACACCAGTCCGAGATGTTAATAAAGAAGAAGTATTGAGCAAATGTTCAGGGCCCAACATACCACCAAAGACATTCCTTCAGATGTAATAAATCCAGGCATTCATATTCCTAAGCCTAGCGGAGTTGTCAATAGTCCACAATTAGCCTGTATTTCAAATTATTCAAGATAAACAAAATCGTATTGTTCAAGTTATGATATCAGGTCCCGAACACAAATTACCAAATACGTGAGATTTATGAGTGGCCAAACACCACCAAGCAGGCCGCCCCAAACAAACACCAATGTGAGATCAAAAGCAAAACGGAGACTGAACGAGTAGTCTGGGCCCAAACCACCATGACTGTAAGCCTCAGATGAATGTATCAACACTCACAGTTATAAAGTCAAGAAACAGTACCTGCACATAAGCATAACATATGCAAACATGTCCTATGTACATAGACAATTCTCACAGGTTCAATGCCCCAAAATAAAGATGACCAGAAAGTACTGAAAGTTCCCAAAAAGCTTCTCACACCGCCATCTTCCAATTTCTGTAACAGCAGACGTGTATTCAGTAAACATATGAAACAGATTCCAAAAAGAATGCTGGTACATAAAAAATGCTGATGTATAAAAAGCAACAGGTCCAGTCGACCGTAATCCAAAAAGCAAGACTGAATTTACACTGATGTAACAGGTTCTCAAGTCACCATTCTTGATAATGCCAACACCCAGCCAACAGCAGAACAGAAGCAGAATGCTGTAGTGAAAGAGCTCTGCACTTACGGCAAGTGCAGGGCCAAACCAAATCAGGAACAAAACACAAATGGCCAGCACTGAGGTGTAAATGGCAAAAAAGACTCAAAATACAGCCATATGGTAGGCAAATCAAAGTTTAATCCTCCATACCAGTTTCAGCATAACAGCCTTCATCAGTGGAATACCATTAAACAGATGGATATCATCCCTCCATAAATAAACCCATCCACCAATGGAAAAAACAGCCCCACCCCCATCAGCATCACTTCCTGAACTGGCATATTTTACAGACTGACAGCAGATGTTCCGATATATTAGCAGATGGCCCTAGATTTGTATATAAGAACCACAGTAATTTAAGGCAACAGTTATGTTTTCCTAGACATGCTATGTCTGGATCCCAAGTTTTGATGGGTACATCTGAATGTCATAAATGCAATTTTTGTCAGTTTATAGATGAGTCTAGGTTCTTTAGGCATCCTGTCATGGGCTACTTGTGGAAGTTGAGGGCATCTGCTGATTGCTCCACCAGGAATGTGGTTTATTTAGCACATTGTCAGTGCTGTTATAAATTCTACGTTGGTAAGATGAACAGGAGCTTAAAAGAAAGTATTAGGGACCATGTGTATTGCATGAAAAATAATATGATTTTAGTGCCTTAGCAAAACATTTTGTCCACTGGCCCTGAACACAATTTTGCCTTCCAGGTTTTATGTGTGATCAGCCCAGGTCTGCGAGGTGGTGATATAGTGACTCATACTGAGGTGGTCGAGTTAGAGTGGATCTTGAGGTTGGGGGCATACCTAGCTATGGGGCTGAATGATCATGTCTAAATTAAGCCTGTATTAAGGAATAAACAGCTGCAGAGTGTTTACTGTTGTTTGTTTACATAATTATGAATATATTTCATGTTTTATCTATTTGTGCTAATGTTTTTATTATTATTTTTTTATTTTTTATTAGATTTTATGCTAGTAAATATTATCTACTTTATATGCCTTTAAGCTGAGAATGAGGCTGCATGAATGTCTTTTTTATTGGCTGTTAAGCTGTTTGTGATTATGTCATTTGCATACAAGTTATTCTGTCACCATTCATGTTTGTCTGAAGAAATGGTATGGTATTACCATGAAAACGCTAACTTTCTTTCTCTGTAATAAAGTTTTTTGGTACGATTACTTGCTGGTTCATCAAGTTTTTGGATTTAGCTGTATATCAAGCTGTCTTCTGCCTGCTTTGGGGGATTTTACAGTTTTACAGTTTCATTTGGTTACAGCAGTTGGGTTTGTTTTTGTTCTTTTTTAAGTGAGGCTGTTGATGAGGGTATTATCTCAGAGACAGTTAAGTCTCATTTAACTGTTAGGGATCCCCAGAAGCAGATTATGTATCTCCTGCCTAAAATTCACAAATCATTGACCAAGCCGCCAGGTCGGCCTATTGTTTCAGGGATAGATTCAGTGATTGAACCTCTCTCCGCTTTTTGGACTCAGTATCTGATTCAGGTACATATACAGGATACCTTACAGTTCCTGAAAATATTGTCTGATACACAACTTGAACCTGGATGGCTTCTTTGCACCCTTGATGTCAAAGCTCTGTACACCAACATCCCCCATTGGGCCGGTCTTCAAGCCTTACAATTCTGGCTAGACCATGCCAACTTCTATCCAGCTGGATTTAATACTTTACTTCTGTGTATGGCTGAGCATGTGCTCAATAAAAATGTATTCTATTTTCAGGGGGAATGTTTTTGGCAGATTCAGGGCACCGCGATGGGCGCATCGTTTGCACCCATCTATGCGGATTTGTTCATGGCCTACCTGGAACAACAGCTTTTATATGACCCCTCCCATAACTTGTATATTGATGAAATTGACGTCTGGAGGAGATATCTGGATGATTGTTGGATGGTATGGCGGGCTGATATGGGATTTCTTCTTGAGTTTTTCCAATACCTTAATGATAACAAATGGGGCATAGAGTTTACCCTCAGCTTTGACTGCAACAAAATTAACTTCTTGGATGTTACAGTTCAGAGGAATTTGGACAATCCCCTTAGTACGAAAGTATTTCGGAAGTACCCCCAATATAGCAACTTGCTTCATGCTACCAGCTTGCACCCCAGCCATACTATCCCCAACATCCCGAGATCCCAATTTCTATGTATGAAGAGAATTAGTTGCACTCAGGATTAATATGGCTCTTCTCAACAGGATCTCTGTAATATATTCCAGGTTAGGGGATACAGGGATTTTGACATCATTTCTGCCTATAATTGGGCCAGTACTCATGACAGGATGTCATTATTGCAATATAAGATCAAAACTCAGAGGACCACTAGTGATACCATCAGGTTTGTCACAACATTTGGGAGGAACACTACTGTTATTAAGGAAACTATATATAAACATTGGAACATCCTCATGGCTAATGACAGTTTGCGCCATGTTCTGGGGACGAGATGTCAATTTTCATTTAGGAAAGGTAAAACCTTGGGTTCCCATTTTTCCCATTTCAAGCATACCAGCAGTGGGGATGCTATATACCAACAGCTTACTTTGTCGGGGGATACTCATTTTGGTACTTTCCCTTGTGGACACTGCTCTTCATGCCGATATGTTAGCAAACTCAAACAGTTTTCCCAGCGGAAATACCAGTAAGGTGTATGATATAAAATTCTTTGGGAATTGTGAAACTGACTGGATTGTCTATCTGGCAACTTGTAAATGTTCGGCGTTTTATGTTGGCCAGAAGTCTCGCCCACTGAGAGTACGTATGTCAGAACATCGGAGTGACATACATAACAAACAATAAACTAGTGCTCTCTATAGACACTGTATGATACTTACCAGTGCAGATTTTCATTTTTCAATAATTGATAGAATTGCTGGTAATAGAAACGATATGCAGGGCTGGCACAGTATTTTAAATAAGAAAGAAAAATATTGGATTATTAAGCTGGGGGGACTTTTCCCACCAGGGCAAAATGATAATTTGTAGCAATATAGTGTCATTTTTGTATGCTGTTTTATTATTATTGTCTATCTGCATGTTTATTATTTGATTGAAGGAAGTGATGCTGATGGGGGGTGCTGTTTTTTCCATTGGTGGATGGGTTTATTTATGGAGAGATGATAACATCTGTTTAATGATGAAAGCGGTTATGCCAAAACCAGTATGGAGGATTAAACTTTGATTTGCGTACCATATGGCTGCATTTTGAGTCTTTTTTGCCATTTACACCTCAGTGCTGGCCATTTGTATGATGAGCGGAACCCCTAGATGCCAGGGAGAAGAAGGGTGAAGATGTTAAACTCAGAGATGTTGCCATAAAAGTAAAAAAAAGATTCACATGAGGCTACAATACCACATTGAAGGACACTGATAAAACTATTAATGAGGTTACAGAATTGGTGAATACACATTCTGATATTCTACAAAGAATGAGCATAGAAAATGACCTCCTAAAAGAGCAAGTTGCACCTTCAGAATCTAGACTGGATCTAATGGAGGCAATGTCCATACGCCATGAAGATCAGTCCAGGAGAAAGAATACTAGGATAAGCAACACTGCTGAAAATGCAGAGGACAAGGAATATTGATGGTTTTTACTTAAACAGCTAGACAATTGGAATCAAATTCCTGAAGCTGATATTATGATAGAGCAAGCCCACAGAACAGAATGGAACCCTGTGAGACTGCTTCTCATGTACCCAGGGTAATCATTGTTCAATTTTCCACATATAACTTAAAAAGATAGAATTCTTTCTGCTGTGATAAACATTTCTGTAGTATTTTCTGCCTAAAACAGTGTAGCTAGTAGCTGTAGCGCAGTCCATTTTCAGATTTGCTGTCTCTGGGCCTGATTGTTTGTTTGCAGTGAATGTTTGCTCTGAGCACATTTTCCAGGCCATCTTGGATTAACAGAAGCCATTCTTCACTTTAGTGTGAAGATCATGTTGATTGGCCACTGGCTGGTAAAAGTTGGCTGGTCTAGGGCTTCGAGTAAGCACCTCATTGGTTCTTTTGAGCTTTATTTAAGTTGTTTCAGGTTTGAACCTTCTGGTACTTAAGCCCTACCTTTGACAGGGTTTCTACTTATTCACACTGAGCTGAACGGAGGAGGGGCACTGACCACAACTCTAATCTGTGATGTATAACAATAAGTATCCTGTTTTCTTGCTTATTTTTACTAATTATTGCTTATTCTTACCATTTATTGCACTTTTTATTGTCTGCTGCTTACTTTTTACTGTATTTTACTGCTATACACTAATCTGCACTGTAGTACTGCAATTGTCTGTCTTACTGGGCCTATTAAATCACTTTTGTTACTGTCTCACTGTTTGTAAAGCTTTTTTAGCTACATTTCACTGTGTGAAAGGTATTAGCTAGAAATTTTCTCCATTTGTTAAGCATCTGTTTGCTTGTTCTGATTTTTCTGCCAAAGAGTGTATCATACCATGCATAGTCCACACTCGTAACGACTAAGGCCTAACTATAAACCCAACATATTAGTCATAGGAGACTCCACTGTCAGACACACAGATGTACCTCTCACCAGGCTGGATAAAGAGAAAGTCACAGTCAGTTGTTTGTCAGGTACCAGAATCTGCCATATTACACATGCACTCAAGTCTCTCAACAACAGGTACTGTTATGACTCTGTCATAGTCCATGTTGGTGTGAATGACTTGAGATGTACCTCCCTGGACTACATGAAGAGAGACATGATTGAGCATGCTGAATATGTGTCCCAGGCCTTAAGCAGCATTCTACCGTCACCCAGATGCCTCAATACAAACAGAAAATGATTGACTTTAACAATTGGCTTAGTTTCTGGTGTCATTCCAGGAGGGTGGGAAGATATGATTGACAGACCACGATGCTTTGCTGCAGATGACCTGCATCTGTTTCACTTGGGCTACAGGCTTCTGGCAAAGGCCCTTGCCTCCCCCATGGTGCCTTTTTTAAGAAAAGTCATGAGGTTGATATTACCAACATAAAAGCTTCAACAAAATGCAAATTAAAGGTCATGCTGCTAAACACTAGGAATCTAAACATGAAACTGCACTAATTGCAAGCATTCTTAACCCTGGAAGACGTTGACATTTGTGCAGTCACAGAAACCTGGTTCAAAGATGCAGAGAGCACCCCAACCTTACCTGGTTACTCATCCTATCATATTTTCAGACCCCAAACTGTGGGCAACAAAGCCAAAGGAGGTGGAGTTTCAATATATATTAAAAACGCACTCACCTCCATCCTGGTCAAACAGTATGATGCACAGGAGACACTCCAGGTGCAGTTAACTGTTGACAAGACCCCTTTTTAAATCATAGCTAGATACAGGCCCCCAAAATTGACTCAAAATGCCCACTCCACTTATCTGGACTCTTCAAATCTATCAAGATTCAACCCTTTACCCTGATCCTGGGCGACTTTAACTACCCAGTTATAGACTGGAAAAACTACTCATGCCAGAACATAAATGCCCAGAGATTTCTCGATTTTATCAGTGCAAATACCTTGGAACAGCTAGTCAATACCCCCAAAGAGGTGATAATATCTTGGACTTGGTATTAACCAACATGAGTAACCACTGCAGCACCCCTAGAGTATCATCCTCCATGGTAAGAGCGGACCATAAAGCGGTCACATTCAAAGTCACCATATCCCCTGACCCCCCCTCTAGCTAGGGTCAAACAAAAAAACTTCTCCAAAGGTGATTACAACCTCCTGTGGGATGGTATAAACAGCTTCACCACCCCTCCCCTTCTATAGGAACTGGCATCAATGTCCAAATATATACCAAAGTACTATGGAAGAATTTATATAGATGCATGGAAT
The DNA here is from genome assembly GCF_019279795.1 of Protopterus annectens. Taxonomy (NCBI): domain Eukaryota; kingdom Metazoa; phylum Chordata; order Ceratodontiformes; family Protopteridae; genus Protopterus; species Protopterus annectens. The sequence continues at coordinate 1,338,039,478 of NC_056739.1, forward strand.
CAGGAATACCCAACAGGACAAAATCATCCTCCACAAGGAATAGTAAACCTGTCTGGTGGACATCTGCAATAAATAAACTATATAATAAAAGGAAAATAATGCTGTCCAGGACCAAGAAGGAGCAGGTGCCCAATTGGAACCAATCTCTCCTTAGCCTGAACAAGCAAATAAGAGCACTAGTGAAATCCTCTAAAGCCAACTTCGAGTCCAAATTGGCCACATCTATTAGAAACAATCATAAAGCCTTCTTCACATATGTCTGTAATCTCAAAGGGAGCACCCAGATCTGTCCAGAACTGATGGTCAAGGACATCACATACATAAATGCTGTAGATATAGCTAACCTACTGGCTGACACTCCTCTGCCCCCATCAGTAAATCAGGGCATCCTCAGTACCTGCCCCCCTCCCCTTATCTCTAGGGAACAGGTCATCACTGCCCTCTCAAAGACAAAAAATACAGCCTCCATGAGACCCGATAACATCCCAGGCTGCATCCTACATGAACTCAGGCATGAACTTTCAGTATCATTAGGCACCTTATTCAACCAAAGTCTGAGTACCGGCTTTGTCCCAGTCAAGTGGAGGACAGCCATTGTTATCCCTTTCTACAAAGGTCGAACCTCCACCAATCCGGGAAATTATAGACTCATCAGCTTAACTAGCCTGATCTGCAAGGCTATGGAACAGATTATCCTGGACCTCATTAAGAGGGATATTGGTAACCTCCAAACACTTGACCCCACACAGTTTGGCTTTGTCAAGGGGAGGTCATGTGTTAAATCCAGTCAACTTCTTTGAGACAGTCACCAAAGCCATGAACAAGGGGAAGATGGTGCACACCACCTACCTTGACCTGGCTGAAGCCTTCAAAACTATTCCCCACTTTGGCATAATAGATAAACTCTCTCAACTAGGCATCAGTCCATACGTTACCAGATGGGTGGCAAACTGGCTCACTGATAGAACCCACCTAATCAAAATAGGGGAAGCCACCTCAAACAGTAAACCCGTAATGAGCAGCGTACCCCAGGGATCAGTCTTGGGGCCTCTGTTATTCGGCATATACTTCTTTGAGGTGCAGCCCAAAACCAGTGGGCTATGGATGATCAGTTTTGCAGATGACTGCAAGCTGGGCACAGTTATCAGTTCCCCAAGTGATGTGGACATCCTCCAAGAGAGTCTCACCCAAACAGAAACATGGCATCAAGCTGAATGCCAAAAAATGCATCATTATCCCCTTTGGGGAGAGTGGTATCCCAATATATTATCACATTAATAACATCCTAAGCACGGACTCAGTCGTGAGGGATTTGGGCACCCAGGTTGATAGCAACCTGATTTTTGACCACCATGTTGCTTCCGTTGTATGGAAAGCTTTCTACATGACCCACCTCATAAGTAAGGGTATCTCATCCAGGGACAAGGAGGTCATAACATCCCTATATTCTTCCCGTATTAGGCCAATTATTGAGTACAATTCCCCTTTCGGGATGTACCTCACAAAGCACATGCAGCAGCTGGAGAAACCACAGAGGTTCCTCACCAGGAGAATCCAGGGCCTCAAACATCTACCCTACACAGATAGGCTAAAAGCCCTGTACCTCTACTCAGTTTCATACAGACTCCTCAGAGGTGACCTCTGTCTGGCACACAAAGCAATCTCAGACCCCACCTTGATGGGACTGTTGCATATGCACAAGTCAAGCTCCACTCGAATAACCCGCACGTGCGACCTCAACCTGGTCTGTGGCATGAATAGGACTTGTTGGTGGGACAGATTTTGTGTCCCAGAGACTCCCCCATCTATGGAATAGACTCCCTCTCCATGCCAAGCAGAGTACCTCATTATAAATACCAGAAAACCACTCACACTAGGATAAAAACATAGCTTTATTCCACTTAAAATCCAGATAAGCGCTTTCATTCCAAATTTATGATTAACGTAGGAACTTCATCAGATAATAAAAATAATTGTCATATCATGTAAATACTCTTTTAAAATGATAATATCACATCCTCAATGAGCAATTCTTAAAGGAACAGATCAATACATGCTTAAAATATATATGCTTAAAATATATATGCTAGCATACAAAAATCACCCACTCCAAAAAATGTCACAAATATGTTCACACTCCTATAGTCAAAACAGTAGCAAAGAACATAGAGATAAATGTAAATAGATTAATATCATGTATACATACATGTGCACTATTTTTAAAAATGATAGGTATATGTTTCAAACAGAATTATAAGGCCAATTACCTTTTTAAAGCTTTAAGTTTTAATAAGTTAATGATAGACAAACTATCATTTAATCCTGGCCAGTACACTGAGTTCAAACGTACCTGCCAATTCAGTTCTGCTTTTTCCAATAAATGAGGCCAGGCTCCTCCTCTTTCAGAAGGGTGTAGTGTCTCCAAAATAATAAACTTAAATGTGTGTTGTGAGTATTGGGACACATGTTTTGCTATGGGATTACATTCATAATGATCCCTAATATTTCTAAGATGTTCACTAATTCTATTTTTCAATTTACGTTTGGCCTTTCCCACATAAAAAACATGAACAATTACTACATAGGGCACAATAGACTACTTTCTCTGCATTACAGCAACACTTACCCTGTACTTTTACCTTCACTTTATTAATGATAACCTCATTAGTTTCTAAAATATATGGACAAAATTTCCAGGTCCCACATTTATACATATGTCCACTTCATAAGTGCATCTTCTGATTTTCAATACGATTTTTAATGTTTCTCCTCTTCCTAAACACACACATTGATCTATCACCCATAAGAGATCTTAGTTGTTTTTCGCTATCCAGCAAATTCCAATTTTTTTCTAAGATGGTCTTAATATGACGGGAGTCATTTGAAAAGGTAGACAAAAAACATGATTTAAAATTATTCACCCCCCCCCCATTGTGTAAACTGCCATTACTCTTATGTGGACTCACCATAAGGATCTGTCCATGCTGGGGTGAATTCATAACTGATGTGCTCATATAACTGTTAGAGGGCTATGCCATTTCACTGATCCCATGTAAAATGGGTGTGAAATGCCCATTCTGCCTCTTAGAAATTACTTCTTCCATAATTTCTTCTACAGGATTTAGGGGGTAAACTCTTTTAAGAAACATTGCCTTCAGTTTGTCACATTCATTTAAGAAGCTCTCCCATAAGGTAACCATTCACACTGCCCTCACAAATTGACCCCTAATAACACCTCTCTTTTGTGAGAAAGGGTGACAGCTTGTGCAATGGAGAAACCTATTTGAGTATGTTTCTTTATGAAATATCTCAGCTACAAACCTGTTGTTCTGGTTATCCTTAATCAATAAAGCATCTAAATATGATATTACGTTCTCATCAACTGTATGGGTAAATTTTAGGAAGGGGATTCCAAGATGGCCGCCGACTAGTCTAGTCCTTACTCTCTGAGCTCCTCACAGCTATTTAACTTTTGGGGTTTTTTTACAACTTTACATCAACCTTTTTCCTCAAATTTTTATACTAAAAGATTTTATAAATCTTTTTCTACGCATTTGGATTATTTTTTCTTCTGGAATTATTATCCTGGGATTTATTTTACCTCAGAACATTCTTGGTCTCTCTGCTGCTGGGACTCCTACTGCTCCAGTCTGTTCCTGATTCCTGGTATCCTGTTAACTGCATTCCATTTCTGGGCATGGCTACAAAATCTGACTCCATGGAGACTCAGCCTGCAAAGGCCAAATATACTTCAATGCTCTCTCCTGAAAAAGTTTCAGATTCAAAAGACTGAAATCATCTAGACAACCTACAGAAACTTTTAATGTAAGTAATAAAGATTTAAATGGCTCAAATTTCCTTTTAGAAGAACTAAAAATAGCATTAAAACCAATCCAAAGTGCTATACAAAACTTTTCAGATCAGTTTGCAGACTTTAATAAATCTTTAAAGCAAATAAACGATAGTATTGCTACTATTGAAAATAAAATCTTAGCTTTGGAGGTTAAAACAGACTTATTGGAAAGTGACTTTAAATCTAGAGATAAAACTGTTTCAGATTTACAAGCTAAAATATTGGATCTGGAAGCCAGGAGTCGAAGAAATAACATCATTATTCGTGGTTTACCTGAATCTTATGACAATAAAAACTTGTTATCTGTGACTAAAAATATCTTTGAAACACTATTAAATTGTGAAGCTTCTTCAAACTCTATAATTGTAGAGAGAGCACACAGAGCACTGCGTACAAAGCAAGATTCTTCCACACCAAGGTTAATTTATACTAAGTTACTAAACTTTCAAGACACTTTCCAGATCCTAGAAACTGCTAAAACAAAGAAACAATTCATATGGAAGTCTCACAAACTATCATTTTCCCAAGATCTTCCTGCACAGATCAAATTAAATAGACAAAAACTAGCCCCCTATTGTGCTGACTTGATAAAAAGAGGGATTAGATTTCGAATGGCATATCCTAATACCTTGTCTTTCACAGCTAATGACAAAAGATTTGTATGTTCAGATCCTAAAGATGCAAAAGACATTTTTCTTAAAACATTTAAAAGCTTCCTGACACTGTATCTTAATATTCTACTGTTAAAGAACTACAATAAGGTTTGATCTTTTCTTTTCTTTAATCTGACAGTATTTGTGTTACATGATTTGTAATTCTGGTGTGACATAATTATATTACCTTAAGAACTTGTCATGTAATTTACACATGATGGATTTGGTGTGACAGTGTGCAGTGACAGGATATATGCTTGTTAGATTTGTGTGGATTAATAGAAGCATTTAAATTCCTGTATTTACTTTTTTCTCTTTCTCTCACATATGCTTGCTGTGTAAATAGATAATATGTTAATTTTACTACAAGCTTTGGAGTTACAGCCTTCTGTGTAAGCTAAATGATTTTTGGAGGGAAAAACATTCCATCTCAACATTCTAGCAAGAAAATCTTCCCCTCAGAGTTCCAGCTGATGCTCTGCATGAACATGCGCACACTACAGTCTCTCTGAGATGGATGGTGATGTCATCATTTGTGAGGAAAGAAAGACAGTGTCAAATACACAAGTCTGCTTGTCTTCAATAAGTATTCAATAACACTAACTTTTTAATAGATCTGGCTATTATTTAAAGTGTTTTCTCTTCATAAATGAAGGTTGCTTTTTAAATTTAAACAGATTCATGTCACATAATATATTCAGTGACTTTTAGTGTGTCTGCATGACTTCAAAGCAAGCTGCTACTTTCATAAAGCAGAGAGAAAATGTTTCTGGAAACAAATGAACAGGTTAGTTTTATATATTAAAATTCTAAAGGATGTGTAAAGAAATGAACATATTTTCCTATTTAGAATATTTTTTCATACAATATTTTATATTATACTGAAGTGTTTAATTTGACAAATGTTACAAAGTATACCTGTTCATATGAAAGTTTCATGTTCTTTCTATTCTCTGCTCTCTCTCTTCTCAGAGGCTGGATGTGATATTTATGATTAGTAGTTTATGTTTAAGAAAGCCTTTACTTATTTGAAAGGTTTGAAATAACTATCTTTAATATGATTAGCTGAATCTACATGTATATATTTAAGCCCTTAGATTTACTGCATTTAGCTTGCTTGTTTCTGTTTTAATTAGATGTTCAAAATGTTTACTTTAAAAGCCTTGTCTTTTCATGCTGTTTTGCTATGTTACATCTATAGCTTAGAAGAATAGTATGGCTACATAACCTAACAGAGTCATTAGTAAAATATTCAAAAAGTAGATTTAAAATTATATGTATGCACATTGTTGTACATTCAGTCCAATATATATGATGCTGTTTAAGTTACTATTTAATAATATAATTATACTTTATTCATGTATATCAACTAGTGTTAAAACCTTACAGCTTATAATGTTTCATTTTGAATAGTTCCTGTACTATTATTATCTAGTTAATAGATGCATCTCCAGACTGAATTGTTTTTCATTTTGAGATATGGTTGCTTGGTAGTTGTTTTTTGCTTTATTTGAACTATAACTAAATACTCATTCTACAGGTATTAGTGCTTTTATCATACTAATGGTCATGTTGATTAATGAAATTATCACTAAAGTATTAAAGAAGGTTCAGTAGATAGTGCATGACTATTATCTTTAGTTCAGTAATGCTATGCTTATTTACTTATATTATAATGTTACCAGTTGGTTTTGTTATACTTATATATGTTATCTTACATATCTTTCAGTTTTAATTGTATTACTTCTTATGATAGAGTGTTCTAGTTAAGCAGAGTGTGATTTATTTATTATTTACTTGTTTCTCTTTCTCTTGAAATACTTGAGGAAATACATTTAATCACTATAAATTTCAATTTAAGGATAGGAGCTTTAGATTAGTATTAGAAGTAGGGATTAAGCATGTTGGACGTCTTGAAATTAGTTAATTTTGTATATATTTTTAGTAGTATTACTCAGACTTTATGCTATGTTAGGCTTCCTTTGAGTAATTTGTATTCTAACTTGAGGTTATTATTATCTATAATTACAATGTTTTTTCATGTTCTTCTGCTCTTCCTTTATCACAGGGGGATTGGTGGGTAGGCACTAGGGTTAGGATAAAGGTTATTATTATACATTTCATGGTTCTTAAAAAACTTTTTTCTTTTTTTTTTCAACAAATGTTATTTGATGACTTGCTTGAATACTTAAAGACTGTTTTTTCTTTTATTTTTTTTCTTCTTCTTTTTAATGTTGTGTTGGATTTGCACCTTGAGTTCACTTTTATAGCATCAATAATGATTATACTTGTAGAATATGCCTGTTGACATAATTTTAGATTCTTGGAATGTTAGAGGCATTCAAGATAAAGCGAAAAAGTCACTATTATTTCATATGATCTTTAAATCACAGGCTAACATTTGTTTTATTCAAGAGACCCATATTTCACGTATTGATTGGAATAAAGAGTTAAAAAAATGGATCAAAAAGATTATAGCTTCAGGTGACTCATCTAACTCCAGAGGTGTAGCTATAATCATTAAACAAAAATCCATTGGGAATATTGTTGATGAGAAATTTGATGATGAGGGGAGGTGGTGCTTATTTACCGCTTCTATTGCTGGTTTGGACAAACCCTTATTAATTTTAAATCTATATGGCCCATGTAATTCCCAACATTTGTTCATTTTAAAAATTTACAATATTCTTGCATCCTATAAGGATCATCATATTATAGTGGGTGGTGACTGGAATGCAGTTATAAACCTTGTAATTGATCGTTCCCGCTCCACTGTCACCTATAATCTTCAATCTACTCTGGCTATAAATGATTTGATGACAGAATATAATTTAATAGATCCCCTCCGCACTGTTAAAAATATAAACAAGAATGATATATATACTTATTATTCTAAGTGCTATCATTCGTGGTCCAGATTGGACTTCTTTCTAATTTCAGATTATATTTCAAAATATATTGTGGACTTTACTACAGAACCCATATTCTTTTCGGATCACTCAAGAATTTCACTAAAATTGAACATAAAACCCAATATCAAAAATAAAACTATGTTTAATAAGTGGACCTTAAATAATAACTTATTGTCAAATGAAGATATTTGCAAACAAGCTTCAGAAATCCTAAATGAAATGGTGAATAGTCTTGAATCATCAGACATTCCTTATGACATACAATGGGTTGCATGTAAAGCAAGATTAAGAGGTTTATTTATTAGTAAAGCTGCTTTTTTAAAAAAACAATACTTTAAGAAAGAGGAATTCTTAAAATCAAGAATTTCTTCATTGGAAAATCATCTTAGTCTGAACTATGATGCTACTTTAGAAAAACAAATTTTTGATTGTCAGAAAGATTTAATTCTGCTTCACCAAAATAACCTCTCCTTAGCTGAACAAAAGCTACTTGCTTCATATTCAGAGTGGGCCCAGGTTCCATCTAAATTGTTAGCGAGAATTATTAAAATTAACTTCAGAAATCCAAATATTACATCTTTATCTTATAATAACAGATTATATAATACTGATGAAGAGATTATTCAACTTTTCACCTCTCTTTACACTGAGTTATATTCAGGTTCTTCTAATTCTGTTAAAGATAATCACTCAAAACTCTTTTTAGACTCTTTGCAGTTCCCTAAACTTAATGATAATCAGCAAAAACTACTTTATACCCCTATATCGGTACAAGAAATCTCGGATTCAATAGATAATCTTAAATTGGGTAAATCTCCGGGACCTGATGGTTTTACTCCAGAATTTTTCAAAACTTTCAAATTGGTAGTTCTTCCCTTTCTATTTAAAGTTTACAATCATATAAGAGTTAATGATATCTCAGATATTCATTGGAACACATCCAAAACCATTCTAATTCTAAAAATAATAAAGATAAATCTGACCCAGTAAATTATAGACCCATTTCTTTAATTAACGTGGATATTAAGATTCTGTCATCTATTCTGGCTAACAGATTGAAACGGATTTTACCCTCAATTATCTCGTCAGATCAATCAGGTTTTATGTCTCAGAGACATGCTTGGGATAATACTCTATCTTTAGAGACTATACTTCATCTCATTAAGAAAAATCCAAACTCTATATATGCTTTGATTATAGATGCATCAAATGCCTTTGACAGAGTATGTTGGAACTTTCTATTTCAAACTATGTTATGTTTTAATATTCCCTTATTCTTTATACATTTTTAAAAGTTTTATACAAGAATATGTTTACTAGACTATACATTAATGGTCAATTTTCTGCTCCGATAAAGATCACTAAAGGAACAAGACAGGGTTGTCCATCGTCCCCTTTTCTTTTCAACATTTACTTAGAACCTTTGCTATTGTTTATTACTCAAAATACTTTTCATAACATCCCTAGAATTCTTAATACTAATATTCATTTCTCTGCTTTTGTGGATGATTTAGTAATCTACTTTCAAACTCCATTATCTGATTACAGAAAAATAATGAATTCTATTGATTATTTTTCTTTGGTTTCCAACTATCTTTTAAATTCTACAAAACTCATATTTTTCCCTTAAATCATTTAGCACACAAATCTTTTTTGTTTCCAGATGATCATTTTCAGTTTACTTATAATATAAAATATTTAGGAATCAATTTAGAACACAATAATAAATCTTCCTTTCAAAATAATATTAATAAATTATGGAACTCTATATTGTCTGATATGGACAGATGGAAGCATCGAAACCTTTCATTTCTTTCAAGGGTGGCCATTATTAAAATGAATATTCTGCCTAAATTTCTTTACCAATTCTCATCATCTGATCAGATAATTTCAAAAAATTTTTTTGAGTCTGTAAATAAAGCTCTGGCAAAATTCATATGGTTCCCTAAATCTGTTAGAATTTCCTATTCTAGATTGGCATTTTCGAAGGACAAGGGAGGTTTGGGTTTACCTAATCTTTATCTCTATTATTTGATTGTCTCATCCAATAAACTTCTTACTATCTCTAAATTCAATAACACTTCTTGTCCAAATCACTCTTTATGGATAAAATTATGGTATAATTATGTAATTTCTAATAATTTAAATCCTGAAGCTATTCCCTTTATCTCTCTGGATAGTTTATTTATTAAAAATATATCTACAGTATTTAAACAAAAGATTAAAGATTTCCAAACCTTACTCAAAATGTGTAAACTAGAAAAGATCTCGCACCATGTTCAGCCAATTCATCTAAACCCAAATATATTATTGGACAATAAACTTTTGAACTTAACAAACTATCCTTTAATTAAAAATCTAAAAGTAGGAGATGTTTTGAAATATCTTGACTTGCCTTTATCTGACTGGCGTAAGTTATTGAAAGTAAACTGGAATTACTCACCAATTCTTACACAACTAAGAGCAATAATTAAAAACAAATTTGTATCTCTGGCCCCCATAGACTCACAATTGAAAAACCTTAACACGATTATCAAAATACTTTCAGCATCTGATAAAATGCTCTCAAACTCATATAAATTAATTAATTCTTTAATGATGGACCACAACTGTCTTTTATCTAATGTTTGGTTGAATTATAATTCCCAATTGTCAGAATCTCAGAAAGTCCTGGCTATTAGACACACTAAGGAATTTATCCCTTTTAAAAAATTAGCATACACACAATTAATGATTAATAATGATGCCTACTTTACCCCAATCAAATTAAACAAATTTAACCCAAATAAGTCCCCTTCGTGTTCATGCTGTTCTCATCCCCAAGCAGACCTCCTTCATATTCTATGGTATTGTCATTTTTCTCACAGATTGTGGACATCTTTGAAAGTCAGACTGAAGAAAATGGGATATCAAAAGTCCACGTTGACGTGGGAATTTGCTATTCTACATATTCCATTGATTCATCTTTCAAAAGTTGATATTCATGTTATCATTTTTATTTGCTCATTACTAAAACTTTATATAATACAAAATTGGATTGATCGTTCTAAATTAAAATGGGTTACTTTCCAGAAAATGGCTTTTAAATTTATTGATGCTCAAAGATACTTAGGTGGAAGTCCAAAAAAAAAGCTATTAGAAAGGTTGTGTTAGAAAAGGTTCTAAACATATTAAATAGTTAATGTTAAATATTTTTTTTTTTTTTTTTCTCTCTCAGGTTGCCTAACTTGTATATAGTGTACATATGGTGTATGTTTTATTTCTAAATAACTTATCAAAATCTCATGAAGGTTGTTATCACTAGATGAATTGTTATATGTTCATTTATGCCTTCATGTTATGTATAATCTTTTAATTGTCTTGCTATTCATAAAATTAATAAAAAAAATTTTGAGAAAATTTTAGGAAGGAGGTTGAATCATTAATGTACTCCAGAAGTGGTTCAATTTGTTGTTGCGGCCTCCTCCCCAAAATAAAAATATCATCAGAAAAATGAGTATAAGCATAACAATATGTAAAGGAGGGAGAATCTATCAAACATCTTCTCTCCCATTCTAACATGATGATATTCGAATGGAGACCCCCACAGCCTGCTCCTATTGCAACACCCTGGGTTTGACGGTAGTATTCTTTTTCAAATAGTATAAAGTTGCTTTTCAGGAACATGTCTAAGAGTTGCTCAAACATATTAATCCTATCCTGGGAAATCCCTTTAATACAAAGATAGTCACAAAACCACTGTATCCCTAATTCATGTGGGATAACGGTATATAAATCTTTAACATCTACCGTAATAAGTATACAGGTGCTATCATATGTAAGTTAGTTAATTTTCTTAAAGAAATCCCTTGAGTCAATACATAAAAATGGCTCATTGCTGAGATAACTCTTAAGTTCAGTGTCAAGGAACTTAGCTAATGGATGTGTGAACGAGCCTCTAGTGTCCACAATAGGGCACATAGGTGGTTGGTGTATGTTCTTATGTATCTTTGGGAACCCAAAGATGACTGGTGTAACAGGGAACTCTACAGACAAAAAAAGGAGTAATTCTAAATTGATCATACCATCTATAAAAAGATCTTATAAATATCCTCTAATTCTTCTATATGCTCCATTTCATTTCATTTAGTGAACTATGAGTGTATGTAGGTGTCTCCAAAATATCATGTATTTTCATAGTATAATCATTTTTATTCATAAGGACCATAACACCCCCTTTATCTGGTTTCATAATTCTATAACACAAATTCATAATTCTATAGCACAAATATCCAATTCTCACAGTCTCTCAAATATATCCAACACAGGGTGTATGGGGGGGGGGGGTTATAAGTGTTTGAAATTTTAAAAGGGCCAATGGTTCTCTCTACACCTTGAAATAAAACATTCAAATTGAGTTTCCTCACATAAACCTTCAAATGGGTTGGGAGATTGGCATAATGGTTAAGGTGTTTACCTTACAGTTACAAGGTACAGGATTTGATTCTCACATGGGGTAATTGTCTATACTTAAATGGCCCAGAAGGGCTGTTAGCCTAGTACTAATCTATGAACCTATAACCTGGATTTCTGGTAAGAAACTGCAACTCCATTTCTTCTTCCTCACTCAGGTTACCCTTCATTCTATTTTTATGTTCACAAAAAGCACAAATATCCAATTTGCACAGTCTCTCAAATATATCCAACACAGGGTGTATGGGGGGGGGGGGTTATAAGTGCTTGAAATTTTAAAAGGGCCAGTGGTTCTCTCTACACCTTGAAATAAAACATTCAAATTGAGTTTCCTCACATAAACTTTCAAATCCATTAAAGTGTGTAGTACGTTGGCTGACCTACTAGGGATAAATGTAAACCCTTTAGCCAATAAATCACACAAATGGATATTTAAATTCATTTCGGTGAAATTATACACCTTAAAATCTCGAGAACTGTTCATTTGAATGGTAACTAGTGGTAATAAAAAATGTTGGTTTAAGCACATAACATTGTTAAAGTGCCTACAATCATGTGCGATAACAATTATTCCCCCCCTCTCCATGTCCCCCTGTTGTTCCCCCTGTTCAGTCGTGTTTGACCTCATTGGTAATTGTACACTTGTTGTCTCCCTTTATTGTTGTTCCTTAATGTCTGTTGGTTTAGTAGATGTGCGGAACGTCTCAGTGGAGGGTATTCTTCCTCCTCTAAAAAAGACTCTTCGCCTTCATTATTAGAGTCAAAGGTAATGTCATTATTGTGCCAGTGTTGGCACAAGCTTCATATAAAGGTGATAGAAAAAGAAGAACAGTTATAGATAAATCCATTCCTTTAGCAGAAGAGGGGACTATGCTTCCCACAGACAGCAGAGAATAAGAGCACTACTATGTGGGTGTTCTATGGCATAGCCTGTTTCCCTGAGGTTTTGAGGAATCATGACTGTACCCCCATTACTGCTGGAGACCCACCTGCCCCATGCAATATCTGCTCTATCATACAAAAGGACTTTCATTCCATCAACCATTAGGTAACTGTGCAATAGCCAGGCAGTTCCCACATTTCCCAAATCTGTCACAATTGTGATCTATATGGGGTAGTTTTCACACAGAGCCATCTAATTAGTAGGTGCAGTCATGCTTCCACTCCCTGGCTGAGAAAAAAATGCCCACAGCGATATTGGCCATAGTCTACTCATAATGATGTCCATCATTATTTGTTGAAGGTAATGCAAGATATGCCTTGGAATTGTATGTCATGACACCCATCCACAATCCTCATATCATGACAGAGATGGCATATAACACTTTACTGTTGCAGACTCATAGCATCATTGAGCATGTGCTTCGGGTGCTAAAGGTTTTCTTTCATTGCCTAAATACCTCTGATGGTGTTATGCAGAATGCTTGAATGCTCTAGAAACCTAAACAAAATATTTTTCATCTATAGCATGCCTCACAATATGGTTCTATGTAAATAACCACATAATAGCTGCATCACTGGATCATAAGGCAGACCAGAGCCAGTAACAGAGGAGGAGCCAAGCGAAGAGTCTTTTGTGGAACTGGCTGCACCTAAACACCATGCAAAGCAGAGATGGGAAAGATATCCTGCAGCACTTGCAAAGAGGCAGCATCTGGACCATAACTATGGACCATGGCAGAGACAAAATAGAGTAAAACTGATGGATGTAATTCTATGCCCAATTTCCAGTTTATGCAGTACATTTCATTGTCACTAACCACAACTATTGGTACGTCCATGCCTGGTGGTAATGGTAGCCAAGGAAAGTGTGATGGCAAAACAGGCCCTAGAGTAATGTGGGACTGCTGTGGAGACTAGACACAAAGCTTGCATGTATGCTCCTGGTCCCTGGATACCATGTCATTGTGTAGGTGTTGCAGGCCCCATATATATCCTCCCAAATGACATGCATCACACTGAGTATTTCTGACAAGATATGCACAGCATCTGTCTGTCCCTAGATTATTAACCTCCATATCTACTGACTGAGTTCTGGGAATGCGTGGAAGTCATGGCAACACTGTCCACCAATACAGCTCTCCCCTGTGCTATGTGTTCTGTGTGTGTGTGTGTGTGTGTGTGTGTGTGTGTGTGTATGTGTGTGTGTGTGTGTGCGTGTGCGTGTGCACTTGTGTGTGCGCGTGTGTGTGTGCACACGCATGTGTATGCGCGCGTGTGTGCGCGCGTGCACGTGTGTGTGTGTGTGTGTGTGTGTGTGTGCGTGTGTGTGTGTGTGTGTGTGTGTGTGAAAGTGAAGGGAGATGCCTGTCCCAATGTTATGCATGGGCCACCGGTGGTGATTATAACAGCAAAGTTCTGAATACCACCTGAGGTTACCCCATTCAGTTGAGAGACATGTAAATTATCCAGTGATGAGATTCTTCCTTATGTTGCTAATCCATCTCTGTATCACAGTTTTTCATGATCACAAAAACTGGCCCTTTTTGCCACAGTAGTTTATGTTTACAGCTGTATTTTTTTCTCTGAATCCAGGCCTTAAAGTTTCTAGTTCTTGACTTGAGTGACTGTACAACTTTAATGAACAGCCCACTAGGCTATCCAATTTGGAAAACTCAAAATAATCCCAGACAAAAGTCTGCTGGGCTTCCTCAGGTACCTGCTGTGAACTAAGCAGTGCAGTAATGGACTTTTACCACAAGTCACAGTATGTCAGAGTGTTTGCTGTAACAGATTAAATTATGTAGCACGCAAAATGTTTCTTCTTTTTATTTTGCTATTTCTTTCAGTTTACAAGACACATAGACACCCATTTATAACTTTTCTAGTCTCCCAGCAGCTTAGATAACAAGGTAGATAAAGCATCGAAACGTTGATGGCCATGTGCTTATTTAGCTATCTAATCTGATCTGCTGATACTTATTAGCCCTGCCTTAGTATGGGTATTTTGAGAAAGTGCTGTGGATGTTGGTGAGGACAGACTGTTTCCTGCATTTTTTTCTTTACTGCTTTATAATTATTTAGTTTCTAGCAATTCAACCTTCCTGCCTCCTACTTTGCCTATAAGCAGTTTATATGGTTACCTGTATATTACACTAAGTGGTTTAATACTTGGTTTTCTGGTATTTTATTTACTTATTTATTTTTCATTTGTTGACCGGGCTAGTCTAACTAGATACATGTCCATTTTCAGTAGAGGCCCGGGGAGAAAAGCTCCACTTTAAACTAAATAAATCAAGACAAACAAACAAAAGTCCATGCAATATATAAAGTACATATACTTGAGGAATTTCTTCATCAACTTGAGTTATACAGTACTAAAAATATACAGATTGTGACTACTGAGTTTAATAAGGTAAAGTACAGTATTATTACCAAGGGAAAGAAAAATACAGCAGTAAACATAAACTACTGGTACCGTTATGTCTATGTTGTCAGTTTTAGCTATACTTGTGCTCAAGCTGCTTTACATTATTTATATTATCTGCCTGCTCCAGTTATCCCGATAAAAATCTATTAATTTAGAATTTTTCCCTAATAAAACATTTAATGAAAGGAAATAATAAATTGAATATTATATAATGACCCCCCCCATTAATATTCCAAAACGTGTATGCTGATTGGTCAGCATGCACATTGTAAATCAGACTTATACTAATGGAAAAAGGTCCTTTCACCTGGACTTTTTCCATTAGTATAAGTCTTTTTTTACAGCAACGGAGAACGCAAGATCTCCGTTGCTTTTTAGACATTGTCTCGCTATGTTAAAGGACATAGCAAGACAGCTTTAAAAAAAGTAACGGAGATCTTCCTTTCTCCGTTGCTTTTTTTAAAGCTGTCTCGCTATGTTAAATGGGTTTAACATAGCGAGACAGCTTTAAAAAAAGCAACGGAGATTCTCTGTTGCTTTTTTTAAAGCTGTCTCGCTATGTTAAACTCCTTTAACATACCAAGACACTTTGTAAAAAGCAATGGAGATCTTGCTTTCTCTGTTGCTTCCACTCACAGCTCTGATGTACTGAGTAAGCATACGCATGCGCAGTACATCAGAACTGCCACAGAATACCAGACAGCTGTGGAAGGGCAGCAAAGAGGCATTATACAATGCCATTATTTAAGAAAAGTAAGTATTTTTTTTCTTAAATAATGTCATTGTATAATAGCAATAACCCATTTCTGGGTGTGGGTAATGCTGGATTTACCCACGGTTGTCTTTGTTTGGCCACTCGGGCTTCGCCCTTGTGACCAAACCACACCAACCATGGGTAAATCCAGCATTACCCACACCCAGGCGTGAGTTATTGCTTATAGTATTATACAGAGTCTTTGAAATGACTGTGAAACATGAGTACAAATTTTGTTTTCAAGAGGCAAACAGCATAAAAAATATATTTGGACAACTCTATGTAACATTTGATTTCTCTTGGGGTGAAGACTCCAATGTTTTCTATTCAGGGGCTTCAACCCCTTAGTTATTTTAATCAACTCTGGATTATTACACTATCAGGAACAAGAATTTCACCCTGCAGTACAACCTCCATTTTTGCACTAGGATTGCAGGAGCATAGGAAGTTACTAGGCTAATGGTCTGAGGGCCCTTACAAGCTTAGCCAAATGTTGTTCTTGTTACCATGATCAGAGGGACACAGGTGGAACTCCTGGAGTGAATTTATAGTTACCCATCCAATCGTCCAGATTATTTTTGAAGAGAGCCAAAGAGGTGCTCTGTTTGATGTGAAGTGGGAGTCTATTCCAAAGGTGTGGTAACCTCTGGGAGACAAATCTGTCCCTCCAGCAGGTTCTATTTATGTCACATACCAGGTTTAGGTCTTTAGGGCGAGTAACCCATGTGCTATTTGACTTGCAGATATGTAGCATTTCTAATAAAGCGGGGTCAGAGATCACCTTGTTTGCAAGGCAGAGATTGCTTCTGAGCAGTCTGTATGAAACAGAATAAAGTGACATTGATTTCAGCCGATCAACATAGGATAGTTGTAGACACTTCTAGTATGTTTTTCTCAACTGAACAGCTGTCCTCACACAGTCATCCTTTGAACTGCTGCCCTAATCTCATATTGTATCAATTTGCTAATTTTAGGAAGTGATCATTTTAATAAACTATTGTCCTATTTCTCTCAAGAAGCACAATGGATGTTTTTGATCTTTATACAACCAATGAAAGTTTTGATATCTGGCATCTCTCCTCCATGAATGATATCAGGCATGCATCCCTGCCCTTCCCATCTAAGTACTGCACTATATTGTTATTAATTGTCTTTGTGTATCATTTCCAAGTTTCTGGTGTGAGACTATAAACCACATGCTTATGATACTTCATCAGGTATCAAAGTAAAAAGTTCCATGATACTGACACTGTTGCAGAGCACAGCATTCTGAATCTGACAAAAGCCATACATTTCAGTGTAATTATGTCTAAATCCTGTAACTATTCTAAAATTTAATTGCTCTTAGATATAAAATAGTTAATGTAATAGTAAACCTTGATAGAAACAAGCATCTTGTCCTTGCTTTGTAATGTACTTTATGCCTAAGGCGTACTGAGAAAGTTATTTACAATGATTAGATCTGCCTTGGATAGTGGATAACCTAATATTGATTGATTTATCACTTGGTATTGTGCTTGTTTATTGCACAGCAACTTATTTAGTTTGAGATTATTCACAGTTATATTCGGCTGGTTAGATCATTTAACATGCTCAGAAGGGGCACTGATAAACGTGGGAGATGTGGTAATGAAGCACATGCCTTATTACATTTCTTGCAGGACTGTTATACAGTTAAGCCAATGTTTTTACATGGCACTGCTTATAGTATTCACAGAGATTTTTCAGAGCTATTTAGAAATTGTATGACAAGTTGGCCTCAAGTTAATTGGTGTAAGATGAATTAGAGTGTTTCTAAAGCACCAAAATTGTTTTAGACATATTTGTTGTAAAATAAAAAAGCCCTAATGCAAATTCCTCTACAGGATGATAAAGACAAATATTTTGTCATTTTATCCATCCATCCCTGAACCTAAGTTACAGCTGGCAACTTTCAAATAGCACATGCAACATTCATAGAAGTCAGATGCTTTTTTTTAATCTGTCATAATTTAATGGTTTAATATTTCCTAGTCTATGATCAAGCAAATTTGGTTCTTCCACTGACAGAACACTAATTAATTTTAAGCAGCAATTAAACAATAGTGTCTGAAGTGCTGGCAAGGGGAGGATAGGCATACAGTCGATCTCTGGTGGAGGCCAGGGACACGCAGTGGGGTAATGTCTGTTGGGAGGCAGGGCATTAGTTAAGTCACCACAGAGGTTGAATGATAGTGTAGCATATCCACTGCCCATCCTTCCCAAAGTAAAATGGGGTACTTATGCTAGATTCACAGCTAGTGTAAAGGTGCTGGATTAGTACAAGCATATAGATAAAAATAAGACTAGGTCTTCAAAAAAATAGATGATAAGCCTGTGACTATTAGGTTCATTGGTTCATGGATTAATACTAGGCTAACTGCCTTTGTGGGACAAATTAAGCCTAGTCAATAACCACATGTGAGAATCAAATCCTGCACCTTGTGTCTGTAAGGTAAATACCTTAACCATTATGCCATCCTCCTAGCAGGGAGGGAAAAAGGGCAAAGAATTATTGATAGCTGACTTGGAAATGAAGTAAGGAATTTGTGATGGGAATGAGCCATTCAGGCAAACTATAAAAAATCATATAATGTGTATGTCCTCAGAAAGTGAGCATGGCATTGGTGTTGGAGAACCACTCGATGGGAGAGGCAACAGACAGAGAGAACGACAAAAGTAGAAAGGACAGACTGCACAAAGAAAAAACATAGGAGAGAAACATTGCTAAAAAGTCTCTACTCAGTGTGAGAATCCAGGTAACTAAGAGCTACAATAGTTATATTTTAAGTGCAGTAATGGCAAGAGAAGTGGCATCCTTTTCTGGGATAAAACAATGAGTAAAAGTAGAAGTTCTTCTAATTACTGGATCAGAGCCAGGTTGCTGGAGAATGAGAAGGAGTTAAAAGAGATGGTTACCACATCTGTGTTAGGAGCATTCGGTGCTGTAGGTTAGCAGGAGCCCTATGATATCAAAGGATTTACCCACAGCTGGTATGGTCTAATCATGAGACTGAAGACTGAGTCATCAAACAAAGTCAACCATGGCTAAATGCTGTAATACCCACATCCAGGAATGGGTTAATGTTCTTACACAATGATATTATTTAAGAAAGAAATTGCTTACTTTTTTGAAAATAATGTCGTTGTATAATGACACTTTAGGGTTCCTCCCTCATTTTTTTGTATTATGAAAACAAAGGTATTCCAAAACGCTTAAGCCAGGACTGGTATCCTACCTGTGACTCAGAGGATGACAGGACTAACAAGAAACAGAGTACAGAGAATTAGTCCAGAAAAATCACTTTAGCAAGCAGATCTAGAAAACCTTTTCTCTGATGCTTTCCCAGTGGGAGGAATAAAGACACATTATTGATGTTTCAAGTAGTTTATTCAGTTGTGTAGGATGAGTGTTTTTGTTCTAATACATTACATTCAACAGGTCAGTTATTTAACGGCAGTTATAGACATTGGTGGGAGGGTCCAGGGAGCTGATTGGAGGGAAATCTGGGAAATTAAAAGACAAGGAGCCAATCACAAAGTTTAGAGATTAGTCCCTCATTTGAATATTCCTGAAGGGCCCATGTGAATACAGCCTGTGGAACCTCATTCTTAGTTAAAATTTTTTATTTTTATTTGTAACAAACATACATTGACAACAAACTATGATCTACCACTATAGAACTATATTTAAAAAAAAAACACTTTCACCTGAGCTTCATCAGGTCCATGTAATAGAGTGGTTTACATTCTGAGAATTTTATCACCAAACTTTATTAGCCTCATAAAAGCAGGCATTTTCAATAATCAAACTGTAAACCACTCTATTAGAGAGACCTGATTGGAGTATTTGATTTGGAAATTGTTAAGTTCTGGGGTTGTGATCCCATTTTTGGCTAGGCTTATATAGGCCCAAGGGCTGATAGCCTAGTACCTACATATGAACCTATGAACTTATATGGAAACTGCACTGCTCTCCTCACTCTGTCATTATTATTATTGGATAATTTTAAATTATTATCTGGCCTATGTAAGAGATGTCTGTTGCCACCCCCTCATTCTAGTTGAAATTGACCCCCTGATCAACAAGTGACGCTGCTCAACTTAATGAAACCATAATGTATAACTTCCAGTTCTGAATGGGCCATTGAATTGGCAGTTCATCAAAGGGAGTCATGGCATGGGGAGATATTTATTATCTTACTAGTTATGACAATCCAAGTGGTGAGTATGTTTTACTTGTGGTGCAAGAGCTATATGAATGGGTGAGTAGAGAAATTTTTAACCAAAAAAAAAAACATTTACTTTAAAAGTTCGTTCAAATTCACTCTACAGCTTTTTCATTTGAAACCATGTTTGAGAAAATCACTTTCAAGAAACTGGTCAGGTGCTTTGAAGATTTATGGATTTTGAGAATATGAAGGCATGAAAGTATGCAGGGTCACTTGCAGGGCTTTGCATATGGTGATGCTATTGTTATAGTTATCCACACACTATATAATTCTGGTAAGTGACTGATGTGCATGCAAACAAACTTGGGAGCTTTATGGGCCTGTAAATAAATTAAAATAATATCATTCTGTTCACTTTATACAGTAAATGGGGTTTGGAGCTAGCAGAAAGTCTGGAGTTCAAATACAGCCAGGGAGAAGCTAAATATTTCTGTATTATTATTTTCTTAATGGCAGACAACATGACTTCCAGTGCAAGAAATAAAAAAGAACCAATAATAAAGCAGACTGAAAGAAAGCTCCACTGGCATAGAGGGATAAAATCCTGACTATCACACAAGTGATCTGCGCTCATTTAATAGCTTGGGCACCTACTGGTGCAGGTGTAGGGGAGGAATGATATGTTTTTTATAAACTACTTCCCTCTGGGAAAGGTGTGGGTGCACACAGCCAGGGTGCACATACCCATGTTTGAATTCCTGTTGGAGACTGGACACCCCGGCCAGAGTGCTGGCTTCAAGGTAGCCAGGTTGTCCTGAGGGGTTACATCATTTGTGGGAGTGAATCAGACACCTTTGCTGCTGTTCTTTGCACATACAATCTTGGGCATATTACTGGGAATGCTCTGCGAGATTAGGATCATACTGAAAAATTCATACAGCCCTTGGTGGCTGCCTAAAAATGATACCTATTGGTCAGTTTTCATTCCTGTCTATGGGAAACAAATAGGTTACCTGGCTAAGAGAAAGACTCTGGTGGTCAACGGATGCAAAACACTTCAAAAACAAGTAATAACAATAAAACAGATGGAGATGTACCTAGAAAGATGGCAGACGCAAGACCTAACTACACTACCCAAAGCATCAGTGCTAAGAATGTTGGTATAGTAATAGAGCATACCCATGATCAATAACCTATCAATAATGATCAGCAACCTATCAATAATGATCAGCAACCTATCAATAATGATCAGCAACCTATCAATAATGGTTCCCAAATGGATATCTTAGAAGACTGAAAACTCCTGCAGAATGTTCTTCTGAATGGAAAGCTTTCCAAATGATCAGGGTAGAAAATGTAGATGCATGTTATAAAGGCTAGAGTGGTCCTTCCAACTTTAAGATGTACTAGGATGAAGTAGTTGGTGCTGAGATGATCCACTTGATAAAACCACAAGGCTAGGATTTTTAGGAGGGGTGACAGTGGACAGAGGATGTCAAACTACAACCACATGAAAAGAGATACAAATTTCATTTGTAAGTTTAAATCAGAAATCCATGCCACAGTTGAATGTCCTGTTAATTTGTAGCAATACAAAAAGATTAGTTGACAAATGGAATGTGAAGTGGCTGGCATCTACAGTGCTATGCAATAAGAGGAACCTCTAATGGAGCATGGCAACAATATGAAAAGAATGGGAGAAGAGGGTCCTAATAGCATTGTGGGATATATGTCTGGAGTATCAAACTACCTTTTATCTTTGAAATCTAACCCATACAGAGAGTGCATAAATTCAACTATTGAAGTATGGATATTTCTGCAGTTTCAATCTAATATAGGAAGAGGATTGGAGGTGGGTATGGAAAATGTGTCTAGCATGGGAGGACAAAAAAGCAAAGCAATGCTGAGTAAATTATATATGGGAGCAATGCATGTACAGGGTACAGCAATTTGAGTAGATTTATTGGAACTTATACTAATAAGTATGAAGCAGATCAGAGAGCGGATATAGCTGAGCTAGATGGAAGAAATAATAATCCAGGTGCCAAGATTGTTACAGACAAGCCAGTGATCAACAGTCTAGCATTTGACCTGCAATGTGCAATCCTGGGATTTTGCCTGGAAAGCCTCAAATTGCAGCATCTCAGGGATTTCTCTTTTTCCCTAGCTAGGTGATTGTGAAGTAGGTATTTATAAGTAGCAGGGGGTTGTGGACGCATACCCCCCATTACACACATACATATGGGGGATGCAGTGGCCTTACCCCCTGTGAAATGCATTTATTTTTTATTATTGTAGTAGGTGGATGTCAGTAAACATGAGACAATTCCTACATTGTCTCAGGATGCCCATGCCGACGAAGCAGACTTCAGAAACAGATGGGAAGTACAAATCCACGGTTCCAGATGCTGGCTAATTTGAGATGGAAAAAAGGGAGGGTAGCACCTAGGAGGTTAATCCAAGTCTCCACATGAGGGGCAACATGCCTCTTAGCACAAGACCACAACCTCTTTGTGCAGCTGCTGAGAGAGAAAGTGTGGCTTGGCTTATAGATTATGTATTGATTTGGGCATATTCTAATAAGTATGGACAGAGAACATATGAATTGAACACCACACCAAGTAGGTAGTAAAATAATTTGTCTAGACTGTCTATGAGATATCCTTTGACATGCAACAATGTACTGTTGTTTAACTTTGAAGTTTGTATTGCAATAACTGGGAGGAGGATTTAACTAAGCATCCTAAGAGAGAATTTGAAAGTGAAAGTGTCTGCATCTGTCAACTACATCGTTGACATCCACTGCTTAAACTGAGTGGAATAAGTGAAAGAAGCAATAAGAAAGTAACTAGAGCTCCAGACAATAATATCTACCTCTCAGACAGCAGCAAATTACCCCCTGCTACTCTCACGTCACTGTCATATGACAAAAATCCTACAGATTTTATATCTGGTTGATTTCTCTGCTTCTGACCATATGATCCTGTCCATGGTTTAGAAGACATGATCATCACAAAGGCTGCATGGGAAATGTATTCAGTACATAAATAGCGATACCAGGAAGCACAGTTTGTATTGTGTACCAACCTCAAATGAGTCCACAACACTGACTGCAAAGTCAGACCCTAAAAGTAAATACAATTTCATGGCAGAAATTTCTGCGTATTCAGCAATGTTTGAGATCTTATGCCAAGTTTAACAAATCAAAGATATAGATAACACAATTCAGCATAATGTGAATATGGCCTACAAGCAAACTCTAATAATATAAATTAGATGCTAGCAAAAATATAGGGCAAGGAAAACTTGTTAAGAGTAACAGTAAATTATGGATGCTAACATTTGTCAGCTACAAAAGGATACACCATCATAAATCATGCATTTTAATGAATTTTATAACAGGTGTTTCCACTGTTAAGTACTCAAAGGAGTTATTAAGTAGCTCATTCGCAGTTTTTTCCATCTGCTTCACTAAAGTCTAGAGTAGTTAGTATTTTGACTGAATTCCCTAAAAATTGCAAAATTGCTATTAAGGTGGTGATTTATTCTAGGAAATGCTATGGGGCATATGGTAACTAATTACAATGGCATTTAAACATCTTTTCAGTGCAAATTATTGTATAGAAAATAGCAATGTGTTAATGTCTGCATTAAAACCTGCTTATAAGTCAATTAAGCATTGCAATATTTGAAAAATAAAAGCTCAAGGCATATCTTGCAGATAGAATACCTTGCCCATCTCTGTCCTGGAATGAAAAATGACAGCATTTCAGCTAAGCTGACTTTTTGTCGGCCAGAGGTATTGAAAAAGAAAAAGATTGCCTATTGCAGTGGTCTTGATTCAAATACAAGAAATAAAGACATCAGTGTATTGCAAATTATTTTTTTTTCATCCAGCATAAGCAGTTATTTTTTACACTGATTTAAAAATTAGAGTGAAGTCCCACTATCAAGTTAGAATGGTACCTAAGGAGGCATTTTAAACATATTCAGGACAGTTGTGTAATGTAAATTGGGAAGAATCCCGAGAGGTAAAATAAAAGGAGATAACATAACTGTATTCCTTTTATTTATAAATTACCTAGATATTTATTATGTAATGAGCTGTGGACAGGTCTAGCAGCCTGCTAATAGATGTTTATTTGCATGTTGTCTTGTAACAACACCAAATGCCAAAACAATGAGTAAAAAGTTTGTTAAACTGCAGGGTCACAGTGAGTCTAATTACATAACATCATTGATAGGTATCACATAAGAGTACACAAGGGGCAATGAGAGCTTAAGGCCCCCTGAGTAAACCTTCAGCATATGTCAGAAAAGCATTGTAAACTTTAAGAGCTTATCATGCCAAATTGCCTTGGAACTGTGGGTCAATGAAAGATGAATGAATGATACCTGCCTGCTAAACATTTTAACCTTATAGTTGTACCCCATTTCTTGTTGTGAGAAAAGTTCTGTGATACAGTCTGAATTATTCTAAATTAAGACATATTTACCAGTGTTTTGTTTTTATATTTCTGATTTCATTTTCCAAACACAGTGGCATAATGAGTAGCCTTAATATTTTACTGTTGTTTAAGTAGCTTTAACTAGTTTAACCTGTAGTTTACGGTGGTACATCATGCTCCTGGCATTTGCACACAAGGCTGTGTGGATGCTAGTTAACAATAACTACATCAGTTTATATGGTAAAGAAAATTTTGGTAATTTAAAATGTATCTCTGATATTTCACATTAGGTCTGATTATAAATGCACTTTTTATAACAACCAGCACTATTTTCAGTAAAAGGCAAAAACAGATCATTTGTCAATGTACTACTGAAATTTCAAATGAGGCTAACACTTAACCATCAGTAATGTTATGACCCTTTTTTTCTAAGTGTATTGACATGTACCATGAGATGAATGTACTGGCCCCCACTGTAAAACAGCTCTAAACACATTTCCCAAAAAGGCAGATGCAGGGTGTGGCTCAACACAAGCAGTGAGGAACTGTGCATTGCTGCAGAAAACAGAAGTGCATTATGCCACCTTAGTAAACCAGGTTATGGTGCACATTAAACCAGCTGCTTGTGAGCATATATACAAGAAATTAATGGGTCAGTTGTGGACAAGTTACGAGGGCTAAATGACCAAGCTGATGGGAGAGCTTTCTTAGTATTGTTCAGGTACTGTCAGTGACAAAAATATGTGGGGTTATTTGTAGGCAATAGCACATAAATTGCTATGATCAAGCAAAAATCTCTTTATTGAGGAAGGTAAGGGCAGATCTGGCCAGGCTGAGCACAGATTGGAGAGATATCATGGAAGACAGAGGGGAAAAGTAAAAATATTGAAGGACTATTTCAGTGTTCACAGAGTATACTAGAGGTTGGGTACCATGCTGTGAAAGAGGTAGGAAAATATGAGGAAACCACTGGACAGACAATAAGATTGAGAAGAATAATCTCCAGAGGGGACTGATTGCCCTAATGGGAGATGAAAATTAGGAGCCAAATAAGCTGCCTTCCATGCGCAAATGAATCTAGCCAGGATAGTGTATCTATTTGCCTGTTTGTTTACTTCTTTCTTTCTTTATTTCTTTATTTATGTTTCACCAAAGTAAATTGAGCTACAATAGCCCCTTTTCAGCCACGGTCTTGTTTCATGATAATAAAAAGGAAAATAATCAGAAATCATACAAAATATAGCAAATTATATTATTAGATAACATGATAGAAAAGCAAATGGCAGAAATGCAGAATACTATTGCTCCAACACTTTGAAAAGCAAAACTCTGGCATATTATTCTTCCTCTCTCTTCCAGACCTATCTGTGGAAATAGCAAAATAGCAACAAACTGAATCCATTTTAATGTCTGGGACCAAGTCCCTAAATTCATACATTTGCAGATACCTGTATGTTCTAAATACACTTTTAATGACTTTCTGAAGCTTGCAAGTGCAGGCAGTTTCTTAATTTCATTGGAAAATGTATTCAACATTTGGGGACATAAAACAAAGAAGATCCAGGAGGTGACTGCTGTGAAACGTTAAGGTCTGCCCAGTTGGTGGTGTTATAGCTTGGTGCTTGGTTGGTCATTTTCTGTTTTACGCCTCTGTGCAGGGATCTGCAGGTGTCCAGGTTTAAAACTTTGCATATGAAAATGCCAGTGAGGAGTCTAATTCAGAAACTGTTGGGTTAGCATTTGATTTCTGCTAGCTTCATGAAGTGGTGTTCCCTACATGAGGTATCTGAACCTAATTGCAGCTTCTTTGATAACTTCATCAATGACCATGTAAAAAGTGGAAGAGTGTGCTCAAGGGTGGGCATATTAAACTTTGATAAGGGGCTCTCTTAGGGAATATGACACCTTTGATAAGGTGTCTACCTTTATTGTGAAAAGGTTAGATTTTCAGTTGCAAAATAAAAAGCAGCCACGGCTATGCTAATAGCTATATTCATGTGCAGCAGGAACAGGAAGGATGTAACATCCACTTAGCTACCTGTAGGCTTCACTTGCTTCTGTCTGAATCCTGTCCAGTGCTTTAGTGATCCATTTTTCTTTGACACCCGTCAATCTTCTGCGGTGCTAAAACTTTGTTCCTTTTTTGGTGAAACTGATTTTCAAACCTAGATTATCTACCCAAGATCAAACATTTGAGACTGGCAAGCAATGTGTGCTTAATATAGTTATAGCCACTGGAAGATGCCCAGATGATGATGTCATCAGCATAATAAATCCAGTTAATATTGCTGAGACTGATGAGTAAGAGATGTGCCCTAGTATTAAGCTTTGGGGTGCCCTCCTTTTCTTTGACTAGTTGAACAGATGTGTGATCTGTATCCATTAAAACACTGAAGGTTCGGTTCCTAGGATAACATTTGAACTAACACAGATTAATATTCCCCAGACCATAGATTTTAAGTTAAGAAAGAAGTATATTAAGTCCCATGGAATAAAATGCTTGATTAGATGAAGGATGATTATGCCAGCTAGTCACCTCTATTGTCCACTGTTCAGCAAAGAGTAATAGAGTGAAAGAAGAGCAATGGAAGTAATGTGGCCCCTCCTGAAACCGTTCTGTCGGTCACATAGCAGGTCATGGAAGTTCAAATGATTTTTAATCTGCATTTTGATTTTTTTATTTATTTCTGATAACAGAGAGAAAAGAGCAGTTACTAAAATATTCAACTTGTTATAAAACGTGTTATAAAACTGATGAAATATTTTCACCAGCTTGCTGCTAACTGCAAAGATCTTCAAAGTAGAATGCGGAAAGGTGAGCAAAAACAAATCCATGACATTAAAGCCCTGTTCACCTAATAGCCATGGTATGGAGAGTCCTGAATGGAATTGTAAGGGAAAGGCTGGTTACTTTGCTAGAGGTTAACCATCCCCAGAACATTCATCGTGAAATCCTACCCATAAGGAGCTGTTAATCAAATTAGTTTTATAACTAAACTATAGATATATCTATATCTATCTACCTATATATAGAGAGAGAGAGAGAGGGAGAGAGAACTTTACAGGGGAGTATCAGTGAACTTGGACTATCTGGACTTTGCCAGTGTCTTTGACTTGGACTTGTACAGCTGAGTGCTATGAAAACTGAAGGGGTTGGGGCAGAACTGAGACTAATGAACTGCACTGTTCCATAGCTGAATGATAGAACACTGAGTGTACTGGTGAATAAGACAGTGTCAGGAATGTGGAAAATAACCACTGTTGTACTGCAAGTGTCTTCCCTAAGTCCCATATTCTTCAGTATATTTGCTTCAGACATATTTTATGGAAAAGAGAGAATGCTTTGATAAAGACACATAGCTGCAGCAATGGTGGGAGAACAGCAGAAAAATATAAGGAAGGATTTGAAAAGGCTAACAAAGTGTGCAAAAAGTTGCAGTTCAAGTTGTTTGCAGAAAAATATTATGCACTGTAGTTGTGCCACAACTACCATAGTGTGAAATATTACATAGTGAAGGGGCAATGATTTCAACATAGTAGGAGAAGAATATAGGCAAGTTGATAACATCTGGATTGGACCACCAGGATCAGAGTAAGACAGAAGTAGCATCAACATACTGAATTTAGAAATATTTTCTTAAGAAGAAGATAGGAAATGCTCTTACTCCACCAGGCCCAGATCAGGTCACACCTTGAGTATTTTTAGAGGTCATACAAAGAAAAACACATCAGTCACTGGAAGATATCAAGAACAACTACCAGATGGGAACACAGAGACAGGAGTAAGAGTATGACAAGAGAATAAAAAAGCTGGATATCTTTGTACTATAGACCAGAAGAGGCAGACAAATGTGACATAGGTGCACAATACCATAGGTTAATAGGTGTTTGCTAAGTTAATGACCACAAGGGCCTTTTTAAGCCTAGCCATGCACCTCAAATCTCCAACAAGTTCTGTTACCCATGATAAGGTAAGCAAGGGCTTGGAAGATGAATTATTTACAAGCAGGGGCCTAGGAAATGAACCATTTACAGGCTGCCCAAGTCCATTAGAGACAAGTGCCAAACCAGGGATGAATTTCCTGTTCCCCATCTAATTGTCCAAATTACATTTGAATTGGGTTAGGTAGGAACTCTGCTTCACATGGATGAGGAGCCTGTTCCATAGATGGGGTAGTCTCTGGGGTACATACTGTCTCTCCAGCAGATCCTATTTTTATTACAGGCAAGGTTTAAGTCTTTAGAATGGGTAATTCTGGTGCTATTTGTTTTGCAGATATGCAGGAGGTTCATCAGACAATGCCTTGTATGCCAGGCATAGATCTCCCTTCAACAGCCTGTAGGAGACAGAATACAGGGATAGGGCCTTGAGACGGTCTGCATAGGACATATTACTTATGCCCTATACTCTTTTAGTGAGGAACCTCTGTGGACATTCCAATTGTTGGATATGCCTGATTAGGTATTTACCAAAGGGGGGCATTGTACTCAATGATAGGTCTGATGAATGCCAACTATAGTGGGACAATGACTTTCTTGGACCTAGACGGCATACCTTTGTTTATAAGTTGCATAACATAGAATGATTGCCTCACTACTACAGACACGTGATGGTCAAAGGCTAGATTATTGTCTATGTGTGTCCCTAAGTCCATGACTACTGGGTCAGCTCTAATGGGTGTGTTGTCAATATGATAGTTACTAGCAGTGGATGACTTCCAAGGATACTGTTATACATTTCTTAGCATTTAGTTTTAGTCCATAACTCTGACACCAGTTATATATCTGTGCCACCCATTCTTGGGGAACATTTGTGTTGGTGGGCAGATTCAATGACAGCTCCTAATTTGCAATCATCTGCAAATTTAGTCAGCCAGAGGCCATTGACACTGGGTTTGACTTCAGAGAAGTAAATGCTAAAAAACAGCAGTCCTAGGACCGATCCCTGAGGGACACTACTTATGACTGGCCTCTTTGTAAGGGTGGACTCTCCAATTCTAACTTTCTGAGTCTTGTGTGTGGGCTAGCTGGCTATGCATTGGATGACATAAGGGTTTATACCTAACCTCTTAAGTTTGTCAGCAATGCTTGAGTGGGGTATTACGTCAAATGCCTTGACCAAGTCAAGGTATGCAGTGTGAACCATTTAACCATACATTACTTTAGTGTACTTCTCAAAGAAGTCCACCTTGTCAGACTGATGTGAATGTATTATACTCAACAGGAAGGACAGACATGGCTCAGGGGAAAAGTCAGTAAATTGTTGGGCTAAATACTTCTCTAATTTATGAAAGTAATTCATGGTTAGGCTCATGGCTCTAGAGAATGGGCTGCTAGTTTTGGTGGTAAAAAGGGGAATCCACATCAGCATTTAAGAAGGCATGAGATAGGTGAAGAACAAAAGAGGGTGACAGTACTTATGGAGTGGAAGTAAATTACTAAATGCAGATATAAAAATTATTAATTATATAAATAATTAAAAGAAGACAAGCAATAAAAGAGAAAACAGAAAAAGAAAACAAAACCTTTAGCACCCCCTACCAGAGGGGTGTCCCAGGGATCCATACTTGACTCACTGTTGTTTTCAATCTTTATTAACAAACTTCCCTCTGATCTTCCTAACCTTCCTATCACTCTTTATACAGATGACATGGTTATCCTTTGATCCAGTTCCTCACATCCAGCTATTCAAACCCAGCTTCAGTTTAACCTCCACACCCTTAATTATTGGCTAAATAACCATATGCCACTCCTAAACTTCTCCAAAACAAAAGGATGATATTTGAAACCTCACAAAAGCTGAAAATAAAAACTAAAAATCTCAAAATCCCAGATCTCAGTGACTCCCCAATAGAAACAAGCACTTCCTTTAAATACTTACATTTATGACTAGACTAGTCACTTAACTTCTAAAGTCACATTGAAAACCCATGGAAAAAGATCAATTATCTTTTATTCTGGCCCTTGAAACTATCTCCCTTTCCCTCCAGGCCAGCTAGAGCTGCAATAGGCAAAAGAGTCCTTCTTGCTAAACTTGACTACAGGCTCCTCTCATAGCCACAGCCTCTAAAAATACTCATCCATTCCACAGTCCTTTGAAAACAAAATTTGCCAATTCATTTCCAATCCCACCCCTCCATGAACAGCACTGCACCACCCTCTTCAAAGCCAAATGGCTGCCAGTTTCTTACAGAATTGAAATGTTCCTAGGGTCTCTTCTTTTCAAACTTCTCCAACCAAGTACCTTCAACTTCTTGCAGCCAAATGCTATCGTAAAACTACCCCCTACAACTACCCTTACTCCAGCCACCCCAAACCAAACTGCACTGTACTGACCATTCCTTCAAAATTTTTGAATCTAAACTTTGTCAGTCCCTCCCACTTCACTTAAAAGAAGCATCCTCTTTTCCTACTTTCAGAGTACAACTCAAAAGAAACCTCTTTCAATAATCTAACTTCAAGTGCTTTTCCACAGGACACATCACTTAGTCTTCTCCTCACCTGCATCACTTCTACTTTGACCATCTGCTCTCACCTACTGCTTCCCTTTCATATTTACTACTAAAATGCATTCACATTTGTTTTTTTTTTACTCTGTTAATAATTTTTACATATAGTTTCAATTGTCAATGGGATTATCTACCTTCTGTGATTACTCCATGTTTGTCGATTTGTTCTATTTTATTTTTTGCGAATTGTACTCGGGCAGTGCCTGCAAATGGTATGATGAGTTACTACCCCAGTAAACAAAATAAGCAAATAAATAAGTAAAATAAAATGCTAATCACCAATTGCAAATGATATGATTGGCAAATAGATGATGTAACTACCTAAACAAAGCTAAAACTAAGTAAAAAGCACAATAAAACTATAAAATTAACAAATCCTAACATAACTCTCACTGTTCTACTAAAATACGTCAAATAAATTAACTTTCATTAAAAAAAAAACTAGTAAAATTTAGCTCAAAACTACAGTTAAAACCATTCTGGATATTCTCCAGTCATATAAGTGTGTACAATCTACCTAAAGTCCTACTCACTAGAAACTTAAGTAGAAACTTAAGAATTTTATGCATTCCACTGAAATCAATTTGAACAATGGTCTAATATAAAAAAACAAAGAAAATTGGATTGGTCTGGTGAGTCCTGCACTCTTTTGGAATGTAATCCATTGATGTGTCTGTTTACTGAATAAAAATCCACTAATGGTTTTACTGTGTTAAAAAATCCAGTGTAAGTGAAGGAGGAAATAAGTTCATTTATTTCAACTACATTGCTTTTGAAAGACATTGAAAGTGGTTGTTGAGAACAGTGAGTAAGAGAAGTTTTCTCCACTTTTCTGCAATCCCAGAGTTAGTATATTTATAGTCATGTAGAGTGTAGTGGATGAAGAGTTGTTTGACGTATGCAAAAACACTTTTATGTGATGTACTTTCATTATTAATATTGAAATTTGATGGTTTGTGTATGACATATTGAATCTCAATATCGATTCACATTGTGATTTAATGGAGAACCACACCCACAAACCCAAAAAACATGTTTATTTCATCATGGTATGGTGTTTCTTACATTTTAGCACCACTCTTGGACTATTTACTGTTTTTTACATAGTCATACATAATTTCTGAGTCTGACAACATGGTGTCTAGCATCTTGAAGTGATCCAGATTGTTTAGTTTGCCTCTAAGGTATCCCACAATGCAGTGATTTTCTGTAAAAAATAACATCACGCAGGCCTCTTTCTTCTTCCTAAAGCTCCTGTCACTGCGTTGATTTTACATACATACACTGCTGTTTTTCAGTCAGTCAGTTTTAAGTAACATTTCATGCCATTCAAGGACTACGTAAAACACAAATAGTGCAAATGCCACAGAATGGAATGTCAAAGTGCTTTTTACTGCTGTTTCTTTTTAGAATGACTAAATTGCAGTCTTTTGTAAAGCATGAATTGTACTGCATTGACTCATCTCCCATTGCCCTCACACCTAACTTCCCTAGCTGTCAAAGTGCTAAGGGTAATTTTGAGCTGTTACCTGCTGTGATTGCCAACTTACAGCAGGAGACTTGACTCATGTACTGTTCCCTTGTTCTAGCCTTTACTTTCTATATGTGTAGGGGAAGGACAAGTGAGCTGTGACATCGGTCATGGTGATGTCAGGTTGGGGAGGGAATTGGCCAGAAAGCTACCTGTATTCATTGGCCTTGATAATATCAATGAGTTGGAGACTGCAACAAGCCTTTCCAGGGTGGGATAAAAGTTTTTTGAAAGTGAAACCACCACAGTACAGCAAGGTACTGTTCTAGTGGAGAGTAACAGTCAATTTAAAATATTTTAAATGCTGTATTGTTATTTATTCATAGTGGGGACTGTAAATAGGGAGAAAAGGGGCAGAAAAGCTGAGCATTTAATAATAGAATCCCATTGTTGTCCTTTAGTATCGATCTGTGGTGTGGGTTGTATGATACCTAAACAATATTGCACTGTAGTTTGTGACTCATCATGCCTTCGCTATTCATCATTCAAGCCCTGATCACACAGAACATGTATTACATACTTCCATGTACATGACTAATTTTCTCTTTAGCATCAATTTAAGCACAGATCACTGATGAATTTAGTTCACTTGCAAATCTCATGAATCTTGAAACCTTTCAAATGGTTGTATATGTCAAATGCAGCTGCACATTTCTTGCCTGAAATCACTACCCACTGTGTTTTTCTAATACCGGTTACTGTTTGTTTGTTTGTTTATTTGCTTGTTAACTGGATAAGTCGACTGCTCTACTAATGCTTTTCAGACATAACCCAAGTCCAAAGGTGCTGATACAACAGTAAACTTCAGCAGTGATAATAACAACAGGTATGTTTTTCAAAATAAGATATATAGTTGCAAAGTAGGCTAAAATCTTGGTAGAAATGTAAGTGCAAATGAGACTTGTAATTATTGCAAAAGAAAGTA
The DNA here is from genome assembly GCF_019279795.1 of Protopterus annectens. Lineage (NCBI taxonomy): Eukaryota > Metazoa > Chordata > Ceratodontiformes > Protopteridae > Protopterus > Protopterus annectens. The sequence continues at coordinate 1,338,073,075 of NC_056739.1, forward strand.
TATACAAAGTAGAGCTATACACTACACAATTCAATGAGAAGATAATCTTTTTGACAAAAATAATTTCAAGTAAAACTGCTATGGTGCCGTTTAAGAAATGAGTACTTGTTGTGAATTCATAAGCCACTGTTATGGAAGCAAGTAAAATAGCCTCACTCGGTAGGAAGTAGGAATTCTTTAGAGAATCTTGAAGGTATGTAAGGACTGATTGTTTTTTTTTTTTTTACATCATTTTTTTACATCCTTAGGCAAGTGGTTTCAAAGAGCAGGTCCTATTCTAGAGAACGCTTTTTTCACAGGTAGCTAGTCTGAATTTTACTCTGGCAAATGATAAGGTAACATACTCACTGTTTTGAAAAAAGAAAAGTATCTTGAACCTCCCAAGGACTCAGCAGCCAAAAGGAAAAGGAGAAATTGTTTAAAAATAAACTGCTGTATCCTCCACGAAACAAATGCACGTCAGGACTGGATTTCACGAACTTTTATTTAACATTAAAATGGTAAGAAAAGATGAGCGCTTTCACGTGCCTCCTGCACGCTTCTTCAGATCTAACATTATGAATTAATACAGTCCTTATATACAATGTTCAACGCCCATGATTAATCAATCAATCAATTAAAACCATTAGCAATTGAAATAAAAAGAAATTGTACATCACCATGACTATGCTTCAAGTGAAGCAAACGGTTATTGTGCACAATTACTGTTAAAACTCTTATAAATATATAAAACGCATATATGCATCAACCTGCATTTATAATGTGTCCTTCTTAAAGCTGATTAGAATGTTAAATATAGTAATACCATTAGAACGCATATGAAACTACGATATAAATATACTCATTAATCTATATTTGTTTTAAAACCATCAAAAATACATAATGCATAATAAATGCCTATCGTGCCAATGATGAGCTTTAATAAAACTAAAAATAAATAAATATATAAGTGTATCTAAGCAGTATATAAAAATGTATAAAAATAACAATGCTTATGCCAGTACATCAAACAAATATTGAAGCCCATGTATTTAAAATAAAGAAGCATTCTATTGGGAAAACAAACTGATCAACCCTGACAATAACACCACTGTATATAAGGCCTTCGTGATAAAGCATAAGATGAACATCAATAAATTCATTAACTTCTATATAGTAATAGATATGTGATGTATATAAATACTATTATACAAATATGTTTAATTTTATTTGAAACTAAAATATAAAGCTACATGATTGATTGATGTGTAAATAAATAAATAAATGAATAAAAAACGCACATTTAACCAAAAGAACCTAGTTAACTTAACATTATATCGGATGAAGGACTCTTTGACCTCTATCTATCGTCTCTGGCCTCTAACACAGGTCTCAGGGAGATATAGTGGTTCAAACCCGGTGGTAAATGTGCCCCTGTCCTGAAAATCCATTCTAATTCCAATCTAGCCAAATAATTCATATTATCTCCTTGTCTTACACTAGGTGTAACGACTTGCAACACTCTAAAACTAAAACTATGCTCTGTATATGAATTTATATGTCTAGCTAACGCATTAAGTTCATTCTTTTTCTAATGTCATAAATGTGATTATAAATTCTGTCTCTAAATCTTCTTTTTGTTAAACCTATATAGAACACATCACATTTTTTTTTTGCAAGTAGCCAGATAAATCAGATTCATAGTGTTGCAGTCAGCATATCCTTTAGGTTCAAATTTAAAAAACCTTAACGGATGTTCATATATTTGTGTATCTGTGATAAACTGACACATCTTACATTTACCACATGGAAAGCTCCCTTTCTTGGAATGAGTCATCTGCATAGCATATCTAGTGTTATTGCCATCATAATTAAAAATTAATTTGAGGTTATCCCAGTTCTTGAAGGCAAAATAAGGTTTAACACCCACTATATTTCTGATGTTATCATCCATTGTTAAGACATTCCAATGTTTGACAATGATTTTTTTAAGTTCAACAATGTCATTTGTATATTTCGTTGTATATCTTAACTTATTGTTATCACTAAATGAGTATTGTGATGACTGTGAAGCATTCCTGTGATATCTACGAACATTACTATTTCCATCTGCACCCTTAATGATGGAGTTACTTACTCCTAGGGTAGTGTTCTTAATATACCTCACCAAATTGGAGTCATAACCCCTACTAAGAAATAAGTCCTCCAAGCAATCTGCTTCTTTTAGTAGAGTGTCTTTATCTCTACATAATCTTGTCAACCTGATATATTGACTTTTAATGATACCCGAGAAAATATACCTCGGATGCATACTGTTGTAACTTAATATGGTGTTCTTCCAGCAAAGTTTCCTGTATAAGGAAGAAACTAATTTCTTTTCATGATTAAATGTAAGACTAACATCTAAAAAATGGTGTTTATGGTATTTTTTGAATATTCAGCTGTGAATCTCAAAAATTCTGTAGTGGACTCAAGATGATTAAGGAATAGTTGAAACTCTAACATCGTACCTTCCCATACAATGATGACATCATCTACAAACCTCCTATATAGTTTGATTTTATTAGACCATTTGCTATTGAATAAATGTTGTTTCTCCCAAAAATACATTACTAGGTTCGCATAAGTGTTAGCACATGGGGTGCCCATAGCGACACCCCATGTCTGTAAGTAGTGTTTCTTATTAAATAGGAAGACATTATTTTGTAGCACCAAGTCTAAAAGTTGACAGACAAGAATTTGTCTGTTAATAGTGAAGTTCGTCTCATTTACCATCAGTTCTGTAATGGCCTGTATACCATAATCATTCGGTATACAGGTAAAAAGGTTTTTGACGTCGAGTGTAATTAACATAAAATTCTCTTGTTGAGACCAATCACATTGCATCTGTTCAATATCATTAAGTAACTGATATGTGTCTTTGAGTATGATTGAAATGTTGTCCACTACTGGTCTTAACATTTTCTCCAAGAAAATTGAAATGACTGAGGTAGCCCATCCCTTATCTGAAACAATCATACACATAGGAATAGGGAACGTATTCTTATGGATCTTAGGCAGGCCTTTTAAACAAGGAATCAATGGGTTCTCTATATGAAAAAACTCATAAGTTTCGTAACTAATCTGCCTGCACATCAACATATTATATAATGTGTCATGAATGTTCCTCAATATATTGTCAACATCACTTGCGTTCACTGTTTTATAAGTGCTTGCATCTTCTAATAACAATTCCATGTTACTGACATAATCACAGGAATCAAACAAAACAACCCCCCCCCCCCTTATCAGCTGCCTTAACTACTAAGTTATCATTCTTACATAATGTTTTTAGTGAGATAAATTCAGTATTGGTTAAATTATAAAATCTACAAATCCAAAACTCAGTGCTGCTGTTAGTTGAGGTAGGATAATCACGCTAAAACACTAGTAAAACTCAGTCCAAAAGATGTGACTTTCCAATGAGCAATAAAATGAAAGTAGAAATTCAAACAAATAAATCCATGTAAGTTAGCAAATTGTTTATTCCAAACGAGTAAGCTTTTCCAAAGGCTTCTTCAGACTCTTTACACAAACTAAAACTTTGAACATCACTTTTAAAACCAACAAAAGCTTGTGATAGGATCTCTATAATCACATGTTTCCTTCATTTAAAAATACAGTAACCCATTAAACTCAGTTCCATGAATGTTACCTTGTTCAGCTAAGAAAAATACTGGTATATTAAAAGTAAGAACTGAATAGTTCAAAATAAACATACATAAAAAAACATACATAAAAACATACATAAAAAATGCATCGGTGCCCAAACATACATTATATTATATTAAACAATTGAGTATATCTCAGAGCCTTGTCATATTTACTTATCATCTCATGGTGCTTTAGGAAAATCTCGTACTGAACTTTCAGGCAGTATATATCAAAAAAGCCATTTCAGACTTGGTTAGTATAACCCAAACTGCTTGTAATGCACATATTTACAAAGTGTGACTTTAGATATTTCCGTGTTTTACTGGAAGTTCATACTATCCAGAGTAGACTCAGAAACAGTCAACAATTACAGGTGGTTAAAACTTGTATCACATTAGTTGGGCTATTCTCGAAAAAACAAAAGGTAAAACAGTTTTTCAAAATTACTTATTTTCTGCAGACTCTGAAACGCTTTTAAAAATCACAGCACAACAAAGTATTCCTTGCGCGTATGTGCCTGGTTAATTCTTGAATGCAAAACAAAGAACGCTACTGTGCGCATTACGTACGCATAAGCGTTCATAAAAATAAACATTGTGTCTATTTAAAAAAAGCCGATTAGGCTTACAACAGGCATAAGTACATGACGAGCTTTTCAATAGCTGTCCATTAGTTCATGCCTTAGTCTCTTCAATCTCCGTTAATAAACAGGGACATTTGACATTTCAGGATGTGAACGTAACTTACAAAAATGGGAAGTACTGTTTATAAAAATACAGTTTTACAGAAAAGTTTGTTTTCCCAATAGAATGCTTCTTTATTTTAAATACATGGGCTTCAATATTTGTTTGATGTACTGGCATAAGCATTGTTATTTTTATACATTTTTATATACTGCTTAGATACACATATATTTATTTATTTTTAGTTTTATTAAAGCTCATCATTGGCACGATAGGCATTTATTATGCATTATGTATTTTTGATGGTTTTAAAACAAATATAGATTAATGAGTATATTTATATCGTAGTTTCATATGCGTTCTAATGGTATTACTATATTTAACATTCTAATCAGCTTTAAGAAGGACACATTATAAATGCAGGTTGATGCATATATGCGTTTTATATATTTATAAGAGTTTTAACAGTAATTGTGCACTATAACCGTTCGCTTCACTTGAAGCGTAGTCATGGTGATGTACAATTTCTTTTTATTTCAATTGCTAATGGTTTTAATTGATTGATTGATTAATCATGGGCGTTGAACATTGTATATAAGGACTGTATTAATTCATAATGTTAGATCTGAAGAAGCGTGCAGGAGGCACGTGAAAGCGCTCATCTTTTCTTACCATTTTAATGTTAAATAAAAGTTCGTGAAATCCAGTCCTGACGTGCATTTGTTTCGTGGAGGATACAGCAGTTTATTTTTAAACAAACACATACTCACTGTTTTGTTATTTACTGGGCAGTTTTATTTCAAGGGAGTAACCTAGTGTAAGTATTTTGAAGATTATTTTACCGAGACACTGAGTAGCTCTGTTAACAATTGGAAGCCAGTAGATGTTTTCTAGTATGGCACAGACAAGTGTGTTTAGTCTACTAAGAGAATAAATCTGCGCATATTGTTTTCAACTGTTTGAAGTTTTGAGTACGGTGAGTTGACTGAACACTAATAATGTGTAGTCTGTAATGTAGGGAATGAAACATTTTTAGCTATGGCTATACTTGAAGCTGGAGAAAAGAATGGTGGGATACAGTATCGTAATTTTATCTGGAAAAAAATTTGAAGCTGATGATGTCTGTATGAGTTGTGAAGTTGAGCAAAGAGTTAAGAGTTAGTCCTGGGAATGTTTGCTGGGTGACAACAGGAATGATGTTACCTTTATGCCTGTAAGTGATTGAAGTGGTACTGAGGGGAATTTTTTTGAAGTGTAAATAACATAACATTTGTTTTCTTTCTGTTGATTAAAAGCTTGTTTACATGAAGCCATACATAAATCTGTGAATTTCGATTGTAAATTGCCCTTTTGTGACTGGTGTGCTTTGCAGGCATCTAAAATAAGAATATTATCAGCATATAATATAATGGTTAGGAAAGTCAATACCAATACCCTTAATAAATAGTAAGAAAATTAGCAGTCTTAAAGCAAAGCCTTGGGGTCAGGCACGGCCTTAGGCCAGTTGGATCAATTTAGCCAAATTGGGCCCTACTTCTTCATGGAGCCCTGTACTAGGCTATGAGAGGGTTACTATGCCTTCTATGACCCAAAGATTTACCTGAGAGACAGTATAGTGAAGTGCAAGGAATTTTCCTATTGATAATCTTATAGTAGTTACAAGTCTCATTAGTAGAACTGACTACATTTTCCATCATGCATTATACTAGTGGCTAGTCCAGTATTATTGGTTATTGGTAACTGCAGATTCATGCCTCTTGTACGGCACATTCTCCCATAGAAGCCCATTGTTGTTGAGTGCTTAATATGGTCAATAGGGTTAACAGAGAAATGGTTGGACTGAACTGTGGAGCAATTTTAGGAGGAAGTGTGTCATAGCAAGCTGAACAAGCTGTGAGGTATTTCATGTTCTCTTTATAGCCATATGGGTTTCATTAAAGCATTCTGATTACTTCCCACCTGCCAAAACATGATGCCTTATGATTACTGTAAGTTATTCCTGCATGCAGTCTTTATTAGTACACTTGTGACCCTGGATATATCTGGAAAAGACCTACATATATTAGACCACTTGCCCAGTTTAAAAATAATTACATAAATAAAAATAAATGTGCAGAAATAGTTGTAAGTGGAATGGTCTGTCAGCAATGTAATTTCTAAGGAGAGGCTGGAGAGTATTACCGTTATCATCTTTGAACTTTCTAAGTAGCTCAACCTTTTATGTGTTTTTTTTGTAGAGCTGCATTAACAGTAACAAAGTATGAGAATTACGGGTCTATATTGAATCAGTGAATGCTTAAAAAAGTGAACGCTGATTCATCGACCATAGTTCAGCGAACGCTGAAAATCCCGAACACCCAGAACAGCGAACTTTTTCTCAGGGAAAGAAATCGCTGGGCTGGTTTCGGGAGTTTGCCATTTTCTCCACTATGGTGCGATCTCAGAGTTGGTATATTTAAGTAGGGGGGTGTGGGGCAAAGCCCCCCACGTTAAATACTGTTTTAAGTTTTTTTTGTTTTTTTTTTTGTTTGTTTTTTTTTTTTTGCGGAACAGCGATTTTTTTCCCTGGGAAAAAAATCGTTTTTCCGAGTGTTGAGCATTTTCAATGTTCACTAAACTAGGGTCGATGCATAAGCGTTCACTTTTTTAAGCATTTGCTTATTTAATATAGACCCAGAATTACATGGGTAAGGAAATACAACAGCCCAGAGCAAGTTTAGGAGATGATTGTAAGTTTGTGAAAGAAGAAAGGGATAATATGAGATCAAAATGTATAATGGAGGTTAGAAATCTTACATGCACTTCTTGGGCCCCCAGTCTTCCCACAAATATTACGTGCAAGCCCACTGACTCATTTGTCCAATACTTCATGGAAAACAAGGATAATGGACAGGGGAGGAGGGAACTGGGGACTGTGATGAGTATGAAGATTTTACCAGGTTCCTTGTTCCAAAATTAGCCTGCTTCTTAGTATCAAGGTCTGATTAGTTTTGTATGCAGTAACTGACAAGGATATTAGAGGGTACGTAATTAAAAAGATTTTTATTATTATTAGTTATTTGTGTGTTTAAAGTTTGTTAAGCAGTTTAGAGCACTGTTCTACCTAGACTATGTTCAGACTCAGCATAGTGAAAAATAAAGAAAGAAACAAACTTTAATCAATATCAATGCAACAGTGGCAATGTAAGCAGGGCCGGATCCTTTACTAGGCTCTAGGCAGCTGCCTATGGCCAGGTGCTAACTGGGGGTCTGTAAATGCCAAAAAAGGTGATTTTTTTTTTCCTCTATTTCACCCCTTTATTGTCATCTGACCAGCTGTCTTACTCGCACCTACAGTGAGAGTATTGTATTAACCTTCTGTCTTTCATTCATATAGCTCTGGTGTTTGCTTCTGGTTAGAAATATAAATATTGCCTTCAGGCAAGTAGTTAAGCGTGCACAATTATGGTTGCTAAGCTTGACAATTGTGCATCCTGAACTGCATGCAATTACTCTTTGTTTGCTTGATTCCCAGTGCCCATACAAATGCATGCAAATGAACATTATGAAATTCTCCTTTACAGTAACTTAATCATGTCATCTTTTCCTTGATGATAGTGAGCTTCTGTCATTCAATCACAAAACGTTCAACAATATCTTTACAGGTTGTTTCTATGTTCATTCTATTAAGAGCTATACAGGCATGTGACATGGTCAAAAAAGTAACCAATCAGACAAGGAGATGTCCATGCAGCTCCAGACCCAACAGGATGACATTATTTGTTTCTCTTGGGTTCCACAGAAAGAATGGGGTGGTGATATGGTCTTGCACAAGATAAATGCTAGATTTTACTTTTTTTTAAATTTCATTTGCAGTCATGCATGAAGGAAACATTCCACTTTCAATTAGTCAAGGCAGTTAAGTGGTATATACTCAGAGAAGAGAAGAGGTGCTGTGATGATAAGCATCATTTTCCATTATGTTTTTCTTTGCATTTCCCATTTGCCATTTTTTTTGCATCTTTTGAGAATCAGTAGTATTCTGAAACTGTGCAGACTGTTACATTTTGGTGAAGAAGGTAACAGTTTGAGTTTCATCAGATGTATGTGTTTGTGTGTGTGTGTGTGTGTGGGAGGGGGTTATAAATACTTGATTCCTACATTCCCAAGAAGTTATGGTATAAAAGAAGGAATAAAGGAATTAATGGTGGTAAACAGGAGCATCATCATACGAGCTGTGTATGAACCTTGTTTTCCTTGTTTTGTTGACTGCTGCTAGTCTGTTTATTATTTGGCTGTGAGTAAACTGGACAACATGGCATCTATGAGTTCCATGTTAATATTTTAACACTGAATACATTTTTATTTGTTTTTTTTTTCTTTTTGTTTGTTTGTTTGTTTGTTTTTTGTAGACATTTATGTGTGAAATCTGCTGTGTTTGTCTGCCACTTAGTGCAAGTGAGTAAGGCAGTGAGCTGTTACTAAACCATTCCTGTAGTGCAGGTTTTGATTTCATCATCCTTAGTTTTGTCTACTGTGTGATTCTAATCAAGTCACTTCCCCAAACAATGCTCCTGGTCATCCCTTTAAAAGGGGCACTTGCATCCAGAGAGCTTTTACACAGTGTTAGCAAATGCATTACACAATGTCTTTGAATCCCTGCACTCTTCACAAAAAACACTAATTAGTGCATTAGTATATGCAGTTTGACTATGAATCCGAGCATGTATCTTGTAATGTAAGGGCTTACCAGATGTACTTTCAATAAATGTGAATGTCAATGGAAGAGTAATTATACCATAGCTAATGTGAGCTGGGAGAGTTTTTTTGTTTGTTTTGTTTTGTTTAACAAATAACTGTAAAGTTTTTGCTGTAAAATCTGATATAAAGGTTTGAAATTAAATTCAAATCTCTGGGATTAAAAGAAGAAAAAAGTATGGAGACCGACTTTTTTAAACTGTGTTTTATGGTAACTGGGGAGAAACAGCCAAGTAATGAGACATTAGTATGGCTGGGGGCCCTAATCAATTATCCTGACTAGAGCCCCATTTAACCACGATCCAACTCTGAATGTAAGAGCAAGCATGCAGGGGTAATATGCAGCACAGATGACAACAACCATAAATAGACATTACACAAGACTTTTGGCATAAACAAGTAAGAACTGTAATTGTACACAGTCATAACATTATATAGTATGATGTTTATATGAAGAAAATGGTACATACAAAGAACAAAGCATTTAGACCATGTACAATTATTGGGGATGTTATACAATTATCAGACATGGGATGTAAAGGAAAGTAAGGCATGAGACAAATGAGGAGGATGAAGGCTAAGGAGAGAAACAAAAAAAGAGAGAAACAAAGTGTGATGCGGCAAGGGGAAAACAGTTCAGCTACCTCCTACGTTGGTTAAGGAGGTTAGGCAGAACAGGAGTTTGGGGATGTGTTGACTGGTAAACCATGGTTATAGGCACCAGATGAAGTATTATATACACACAGTGTCTGATCAAACAGACATATTACAGTATGCCTGAGCTAGTTAAGAAAACCCTGAAAAAGGAATAGAGGGGATACTGGTTCTGGGGATACTAAAGGAGTCCAACTGGTTACTTCTCCTTTAACATGTTTTATGACAAAATATAAGGTAATAAATAAAAGACAACAGATAAACACATTATTTTATTTTTAATACATAGTAATAGCATATACTGTTGATGTGTTACATGAAATAGTCTCAATTTCAATAAATCAGCAGGTGAAGGGACTGGGAAGGATGGTGTGATAGAGATGGAATCAAATGAGGGCCCCCCCAGAAAAAAGATCCTAATTGGGCCCTGCAATGGTTAAGGCCACCCCTGCTTGGGGGATGCCAGTATTGAGCGTGCCTTATTCAGAGAAGGTGTTGTTAGAGAAAATATGAAATGCTCTGTCTTTTAAATAATGCTGAACCATAATAATGTGTCATCTACAAAGTAAAGTCTACTAGGTGTGTATGAAATGCTCTGTCTTTTAAATAATGCTGAACCATAATAATGTGTTATCTACAAAGTAAAGTCTACTAGGTGTGTATGAACCGATCTATCTTTTAAATAATGCTGAACTATAATAATGTGTTATCTACAAAGTTAAGTCTACTAGGTGTGTATGAAATGCTATGTCTTTTAAATAATGCTGAACCATAATAATGTGTTATCTACAAAGTTAAGTCTACTAGGTGTGTATTAAATGCTCGATCTTTTAAATAATGCTGAACTATAATAATGTGTTATCTACAAAGTTAAGTCTACTAGGTGTGTATGAAATGCTCTGTCTTTTAAATAATGCTGAACCATAATAATGTGTTATCTACAAAGTTAAGTCTACTAGGTGTGTATGAAATGCTCTGTCTTTTAAATAATGCTGAACCATAATAATGTGTTATCTACAAAGTTAAGTCTACTAGGTGTGTATGAAATGCTCTATATTTTAAATAACGCTCAACCATAATAATGTGTTATCTACAAAGTTAAGACTACTAGGTGTGTATGAAATGCTCTGCCTTTTAAATAATACTGAACTATAATAATGTGTTATCTACAAAGTTAAATCTACTAGGTGTGTATGAAATGTTCTGTCTTTTAAATAATTCTGAACCATAATAATGTGTTATCTACAAAGTTAAGTCTACTAGGTGTGTATGAAATGTTCTGTCTTTTAAATAATGCTGAACCATAACTATGTGTTATCTACAAAGTTAAGTCTACTAGGTGTGTATGAAATGCTCTGTCTTTTAAATAATGCTGAACCATAATAATGTGTTATCTACAAAGTTAAGTCTACTAGGTGTGTCTGAAATGCTCTGTCTTTTAAATAATGCTGAACCATAATAATGTGTTATCTACAAAGTTAAGTCTACTAGGTGTGTATGAAATGCTCTATCTTTTAAATAATGCTGAACCATAATAATGTGTTATCTACAAAGTTAAGTCTACTAGGTGTGTATAAAATGCTCTATCTTTTAAATAATGCTGAACCATAATAATGTGTTATCTACAAAGTTAAATCTACTAGGAGTGTATGAAATGCTCTGTCTTTTAAATAATGCTGAACCATAATAATGTGTTATCTACAAAGTTAAGTCTACTAGGTGTGTATGAAATGCTCTGTCTTTTAAATAATGCTGAACCATAATAATGTGTTATCTACAAAGTTATGTCTACTAGGTGTGTATGAAATGCTCTGTCTTTTAAATAACGCTGAACCATAATAATGTGTTATCTACAAAGTTAAATGTACTAGGTGTGTATGAAATGCTCGGTCTTTTAAATAATGCTGAACCATAATAATGTGTTATCTACAAAGTTAAGTCTACTAGGTGTGTATGAAATGCTCGGTCTTTTAAATAATGCTGAACCATAATAATGTGTTATCTACAAAGTTAAGTCTACTAGGTGTGTATGAAATGCTCGGTCTTTTATATAATACTGAACCATAATAATGTGTTATCTACAAAGTTAAGTCTGCTAGGTGTGTATAAAATGCTCTGTCTTTTAAATAATGTCGAACCATAATAATGTGTTATCTACAAAGTTAAGTCTACTAGATGTGTATGAAATGTTCTGTCTTTTAAATAATGCTGAACCATAATAATGTGTTATCTACAAAGTTAAGTTTACTAGGTGTGTATGAAATGCTCTGTCTTTTAAATAATGCTGAACCATAACTATGTGTTATCTACAAAGTTAAGTCTACTAGGTGTGTATGAAATGCTCTGTCTTTTAAATAATGCTGAACCATAATAATGTGTTATCTACAAAGTTAAGTCTACTAGGTGTGTATGAAATGCTCTGTCTTTTAAATAATGCTGAACCATAATAATGTGTCATCTACAAAGTTAAGTCTACTAGGTGTGTATGAAATGCTCTATCTTTTAAATAATGCTGAACCATAATAATGTGTTATCTACAAAGTTAAGTCTACTAGGTGTGTATGAAATGCTCTATCTTTTAAATAATTCTGAACCATAATAATGTGTTATCTTCAAAGTTAAGTCTACTAGGTGTGTATGAAATGCTCTGTCTTTTAAATAATGCTGAACCATAATAATGTGTTATCTACAAAGTTAAGTCTACTAGGTGTGTATGAAATGCTCTATCTTTTAAATAATGCTGAACCATAATAATGTGTTATCTACAAAGTTAAGTCTACTAGGTGTGTATGAAATGCTCTATATTTTAAATAATGCTGAACCATAATAATGTGTTATCTACAAAGTTAAATCTACTAGGAGTGTATGAAATGCTCTGTCTTTTAAATAATGCTGAACCATAATAATGTGTTATCTACAAAGTTAAGTCTACTAGGTGTGTATGAAATGCTCTGTCTTTTAAATAATGCTGAACCATAATAATGTGTTATCTACAAAGTTATGTCTACTAGGTGTGTATGAAATGCTCTGTCTTTTAAATAACGCTGAACCATAATAATGTGTTATCTACAAAGTTAAGTCTACTAGGTGTGTATGAAATGCTCGGTCTTTTAAATAATGCTGAACCATAATAATGTGTTATCTACAAAGTTAAGTCTACTAGGTGTGTATGAAATGCTCGGTCTTTTAAATAATGCTGAACCATAATAATGTGTTATCTACAAAGTTAAGTCTGCTAAGTGTGTATAAAATGCTCTGTCTTTTAAATAATGTTGAACCATAATAATGTGTTATCTACAAAGTTAAGTCTACTAGATGTGTATGAAATGTTCTGTCTTTTAAATAATGCTGAACCATAATAATGTGTTATCTACAAAGTTAAGTCTACTAGGTGTGTATGAAATGCTCTGTCTTTTAAATAATGCTGAACCATAATAATGTGTTATCTACAAAGTTGTCAAATAGGCTTTTGTAGGCTATTGTTTACTGTTTCAAATGCCTTTGCCACATAAATAAAAGCACCAGATGTAATTAGGCCATCATTTATATTACTGCATATTTTACCAGTAGCAGAGAGTGAGGCAGTCATTGGGCTAAATGAGTTTCTGAATTAGCAAACTTTATCAAGTTATTGTTCAGCAAAATGTCTTTCAAAAGGATGTGGATAATATAAGCCAAACCATTCAACACTTTTTACATTTGGCTATAGTTTCATGTCAAGGGCAAACACCAAACAATAGTATTATGGTTTAATTGTAATGTTTTAGATGTTTATTTCTGGTATCTTTACTGCAGCACATAGTATAACTACATTTTAGGAATTATGAAATAGTATCTACTGTTTAACAATATAAAAGAATGCTACTTTGGATGAACATCTGTATAATAGTCAGCGTCATCTTTCAATGTGCATTTTAATATCTGTGTAATTTCATTTTTTCTACTCCTCTGATAACATATATTTTCAATCAAACATTTCTTTCAGAGTTTGCACCACAACCTAGTCACTTGCCTAAACATTTTGCTTGGATTTTGAGCCTAGCAATCAATGAACTGTAAGTACCTTCATTTATCACATCACAATAATCTCCATAACAACCTGCTATGATATGTTAACCTGCATGTATGAAGTTATGTGGCTGTTATATTTTTTAAAATGATTAGCAGAGTACAACCCAACATAGTTATCGGTGCTATACAACACTTAGAATTATGAAATTGTTTATATGTAGCTGTAGTTATAAATGTTTCGTATTTTTAAATCATTCTTTTTAAGACAGCATGTGCCCTCTGAAATTAAGGTGTGATCACAGCTTCAAAACAAAGTACAGATAAGACAAAAATGTAAGTCACGTTAACTGCCTGCTAATAACAGCTTGTCCTGTCACCTGATAAAAAGATGACATGTCAGCCCTTAAGTAAGTTGTACCTGTCAGTGCAGTCAGTTAGAAATCAAACACATTTGTGGAGGTGCGATAACTGGAACTAAAATTAACTATAGCTTGTCTGATGCTCATAACTGGCTGCCTAGCAGACCAGTTGCTGAAAGACTTTTTGGATGCCTTTGGAACTGTCACCAACAACATGCACACAGAAAAACTGCATTCATGGTGGTATAGCTCATCATGCTGGGAGAAAGACCAGTCAGAAAGGAAAGATAAAATCCATAAAAACAGCCCCACATTATTTCTTATACCTCTGATTACTGTGTGAAGAACCTAAATCAGAATTTAGATAATTGTGTTCTTTCAGTTTGTATACTCAAGCACTGTACAAATGACAAGAGAATGGTCCTAAGTATTTGCTCTTAGGAGGAAGCGTTGGCATAATAGATTAGGTGTTTACCTTACAGATGCATGGTACAGGGTTTGATTCTGACCTCTAGTTATTGGCTAGACTTCTAACAGTCGGCAGATTGATAGCCGAGTATTTACCTATGAACCTATTTGACAGTGGTGAGCAGTTTAGGATAACACCGAACCTTATCTAGTAGCATAAACTTAACGCTTCTGAGTCAGGAATATTTAGGTACATATTTATTTACTGCATTTGTTAAGCAGAATGGTCTGATTGCACAGTCCGTTTTCAGTTTATGTCCAGGGAAAAAAGCTCCAAACATACATTTTAAAACAACAAAATTAAGACACAAAGCATGTGTACATGTTAGAAAAAGAAAAGGAAAACTCACCATGCAACATACAGTTTTAGAATATATGGAGCATAGGTAGCTATTTTGACAGACAAACATACATTTATGAGGAATAAAACATATGTTTATTAGAAATAATAAAGTTAAGCAGACAATGATACATAAATATGTAAAGCTGAATTGGATGAAATGATCAGAACAGTATTTAAGTATTACATGATAAGCAAACTAAGTGGAGGATAGAGGAGATTTTAGTTTTGGGATGAATGTGTTGCATTTTGTATTCTGCTCTTAGGCTGTGGGTAAGAAATTCCATACTCTAGCAATCTGTACTGAATACAGGGAGTTCACATAGCGCTTGTTAGATTTGGCTACAAGAAGGTTTTCTGAGCGGTAGTGGTGCTGCGGTAGCGTTGTCGCCTCACAGTAAGACACTGACCGGTTCGACTCTCAGCTAGAGCGTCTTCTGCGTGGAGACATGCTTGAATGGGCGTACCTTCATTGAAGGTTGTGCATTAGGGCTGGCAACTCAGCACGTAAAAATAAACTGCCAATCATTAGCGGACCGGAGTTCTGCTGTGGCGACCCCTAACCGGGAAAAGCCGAAAGACAAGTAGTAGTAGTCTTAGGTTTCTTGGTGGTGCATATAGGCTTATGATGGTGCTAAGGACAGTGAAACTATTAAGCTTGAATGGTATGGAGTGTACAGTTTTTAATTTGTTGAGAATTACAACATAATTTAATTCTAGCAATTTGCTCGTATGTCATGCTACACAGTGGCAAATTCTGTTCAGGTATTAGCAGCAAATCTGGCAATTTTGTTAGAGGTTATTTCTAGTTCTTTTGAAGTGTGTTTTTTTGGGGTGGGGGTAGTTAGTATGGAGAATGCATAGAGAAAACATAACATGATTAAGGTTGGGTAGTGTGATAGGCTTCTTGGATTAGATATGGTTTGGATTTGTAGAACATACCTATTTTTTGTGGGTTTTGAAGTGACCAAGTCAAGTGAAGTTTGTGGTCAAGTATCACCCCTAATAGTTGGGCCTGAGTTACTAGATCAATAGGATTACTAATATGAGAAGTGTTTGAGCGTAGTCCAGAACCAAATAAGATCAGCTTTGTTTTCTGTAATTTAGCAGGAGATGGGACAGTCAAACATTTTTCTCTTTTATGGAAGGATTCATGAGTTTGGTCAAGGGATACAGCTGAGCATATTAGGGCTGAGTTGTCTGTATATTGTGCCAGTTTGGTATTAGGTATTGTTCAGCGTATGTCACTGAAAATATGTCGAATAGTATAGATCTGAGGATTGCTCCTTGATGGAATCATATTTCATTGAATGTATTAGCCTGGAAACCAGTGTATTATGACTAAGGTCCAATGTGGCAAGTCTTTGAATTAGGATGGGATGAAATGCTGTGGGCCAGATTCCATTGCCCATTACATTACAGGTATGTGCTGGGGTGTTTAGTGAGTGAGTATTTTTTCCAGGGGTGCATATGCATATATGTGAAGCTGCATGTGTGAGTGTATGTGGAGACATGAGGGGTGTCAGGTGAGAGTGT